>NW_019213896.1:0-75809 GCF_002532875.2 Varroa jacobsoni
ATATAAGCTGAAATACTGTTTATTAGGTTGAATGAAAATTTGCTGTTACAATTAGTCCTACGTAGCGAAACTTACGACATATCCAGTGAGCTCTTAAACACGTTCGCCTTAGACGCAATATTCCCACCTAGTGAAAGTCAAACTCATCTCTGCTGTTTATATATGCCCGCATGTCCTCTGTCCTGCAACCTAAATCATTGTACCTGCTTGTGCTGGTCCCTTCCTTTCAACAACGTCAAGTCTACTAGTTATGAAAAACAGTCATTACGATTGCCGAATCGGTCGAATTGTCGACCTCCATGCCAATCCAGGTTGAGCATTAGGTATAGTTGTACCCGTTGAAGCGATGCGGGTTTTAGCCTTCTGCTATCGTAGGGAATTGTTCCCGTTCCGATGTGTAGAGGACTGCTGGCAAACGGTCACCCTCCATCGGTGCCATACAGAGCAAAAGCGAAATATCACCAACAACGAGAGTGCCCGAGGGCTGAGAAGGCAATCTTCAATATTAAAACAGTTAAATAACCAAGTGAAGACAGTTTTAGTCATACAGGTCAAATAAAATAGCGAAATACTCACCTCGTCATAATGTAGACGATTAGGTAATATAAAAGGTAAAAGCGATAACTGGGCACAATCGTCTAGCGAAGGACGGGCGTTGTGTATCATGTATTGATAATACCAGTTGCACCATTTTTTTTTTCATTGAAGCCATGACCTAGATTAGAGTGGAATTCGCTGAAAAAAAATTGAAATTCTCAGAATAAGATCGAAGGTGGTGCTTGGTGCACCCGCTTCTAGAAAAGGTTGGCGGGGTAATTTTTAAAATACTAACTTTGCCAGTCGAACTAAACGACCAATATATATTAGTATGGTGTACGAGCTAGAATCATATGAAGTGTGTGTTTATATAGATGTGTAACAACAACGAAATCTTATAGAAGGACCTGTAAACGGCGGTGCGGAACTGCTTAACGATACGTGATACGAATTATTACCTCATTGCACTAAACAAGTGCTGACGCGCTTGCCGTTTTAGATAAAAGCTGTGCAGGGGACACGTGCATAAGCTTTCTAGGTTGACTATAGTTGAGCAAATATGGTCGCACCATAAGTGTGAGACGTCGATGTAGCGAGCAACGAAAGCCGTAAGAATAAAATGTACCATTCTAGATGTAGCAGGTTTCCCTGCGCAAACCTTTCAACTAAGACAAGAACTAATGGATCTAGTGTGACCACCAGCTAACGAAAATCGCTCAATGTATACATGGAGACAGAATGGCCTCGTCTTGGCTTGAGTAAAACTCCGCAGGCGTTATCTCGCTTACCGATTTGATTGAGGAGGGTACTAAAAACTTCAGATAGACGTTAGTTCTGTTATTAAAAAATATTGATCCTTTACGGTCTTCGATTCAGACCAAATCGAATAATAGAGTCCTCGACAATACTTGCTTTGCCAGATGGAGACAAACGTTTTGGCCGTTCCAATTAAAAAATCGAGTTGTACACGTCGTCAACTTTAATTTCCACGAATATTCCATTTTTGCAATTACAATTACAGGGTGTGCGAGAGTATGAGCTTAGTTTTGCAGGAACCCTTACGCTGATCTGATGCTTATAATATAGGACCGCATGGGGAATTAACTTATTTTGAGAAAAAAAAAAGACAAGTGGCAGCAACTTAGAATGTGAAGGCAAACATACTGTAGTCCTGTATATTCTCTAGTTTAGTTCTCAATATGTTGAACTGAAGGGTAGGCATTGGCGCGCTTTTTTGAATGCTTGTCCCTCCCATTAATCTTTTCTATATGTTGGAGAATACCGCTTGAAATATAATCTGGCCTAGCATATCTAACCATTTGTGTAAAGGCAACGACCCGACATTTTATAGAAATGAAGCCCTAATATGAGCGTTCCAGATATTCTCGTCTCATACTTTACTTTGGATCCCGCTAAAGTCTAACCCAGTTCACGAAGCAACTGGAGGGCTCTGTGTTGCATATGCGAAAAACTCCACGTTGAACAGGGTGGGTCAGTGTTGATCTGCTATGTCCCAAAATCGCTGTTTAGAAGAAGATGCTATTGTTGATTAAATTCCTATTACTTATTTCTTGTTACTAACGTTGGCACAGAACTAAGTAAAACTAGAGAATGTAGACCGCAAACGCCTACAATTTAATGGTTTATAATAAGTTGTGGGGAGGTGCAGGGACTTTATTAAGCCCCTCTTACTATAAATATGTAAAGTAAAAGAACAAATCAACAGAAGTTAAGCAGATTATTTGATTGAATCATTTAAGTTAAAAACGACATTTATAAGCAAAACAAGAGAGCGAGATCATCCTGTGATCGTACGAAAAAGAATTTAACGTACCGACCAATTCGTGAATTTTCTGGAAAAAAGAAACTATTACCAGACCATGACCAACTGGCAGTCAGCAGAATATAAATAATTTAAGGTAACTTACATGAACGTAAATGATTACGATAATAGCACAGCAGATTATCCGTAACAAAATCTACTAACTCCGCCATCGCTCCAAACGAATTATGAAGCTCCGTTGGGAAATGAACGAGGAAAAAAGGTCTTCCATATATAACTTATCGCGTGTCGATATAATGGCGTTAATGATATACGCCTGGTTTAAAGCGACTAAATATAATGATAAAATATGACATGTGGCAACTCGTATAGAGTGCAAGCAGTTTCAAGTTTTCAAACTTAAAAGAAACCACGTTTTGGTTCCATTTTAGGTGATAAAGATAATATTGTACTGACTGAATTTTCGCTATCCAGCCCATTTAGCTTTTCGCAGAAGATTCTAGCTTCGAACTATCGAATAGTTTCTACACTGGGGGCTACAGGGATAAGGTCGATACATCGCAATGATAGAAAAAACCTTGCCTCAGCTGTAGGGATCAAGCCACCCCGGAAATCAATGCAACATAAAACCGTTCAGTTAATTAAGAAGAGCCTTAGGTACAGCACATGACTTGGATACAAATGTTGGGTTTGCGTAACCTTCCATACAGAAGTACAAGCCCTTAGTCGTTCAACTATTGTACAACCAATTTACTAAGGGTAGACGATTCTAACAACAATGATTCGTATGGAAGTTGAGTTCCAGTGGTCGCCGCCGCTTTTAACAGGGTTAAGTGTTTGGTGTTAATTATAAGGTCAAAAAGCAAACCTATTTATCAGTTTATATTCACGTTTCATGTGTTTTCCCATTATATTTAGTTTTTTTTCCAACACACATTTTTGCATTGGCCGTCACCACTAAATATCAGACATTAGGTTTCAAACACGTCTCTGGGATTTGGTCGCGGTCTGTCGACGATGTACTTTCTGTCTCGGCCCCTTTTTTTACTTTATTACTAGGGTATCATTTTACCGTGATGGTAATTAGCAGCCGTCCACGCACGGTCATAGATGACATGGACAAATCGAGACGTGTTTACCTCTCCTCTGCGACCCGAACGTTCCTCAGTTGTGTCCCCTTATAGTTACCGTTGTTCTAATGAATGAGTTGAAACCATTCTAGTCAACGTGATTAAATTTATGTATTGGTGTGCTGGTCGCCATTAAAAAGGGCCACAAACCCCAGGCGTGACTAGTTAATGTATTTCTCTTCGTGCATCCAAGGCTTGCATTAATTGTAACCGCCCGTTTCTGTGCCAATGTTTACCCAACTGACAATCGGAACCCGTCACCGACACTAGTAGTTCGCTGTGAAAAGGGCTGGCACCGCCTCGAGCTCTGGCCGACGAATAATCAGCTCAGAAGATGATAAGATGCAAATTGAGAACGTGTGACGGGATGAGCAACTGATGCGTTCATCGGGCCTTTTTCCTATTCCACTAGGCTTTATCATTCGCTGTCCCTGTGTTTCTTCGTCTATTTCATTCTTTAGCTGTCTGAGTAAATGTTTGCATTCCAGCTTAAAATGTCATCACTAGCCTTTTCCATTGAGTTCCCGTCTTTTTTTCCGTTCGCTGGACAGAACTAGTTTGCCTCCAGAGTCAGTTTCGCCTGGATCTCCTGACCTCATCCCACACTCTCGGTAATGGTTCTACGTGGAGAAAGTATACCATTCCGCAGATTTGGCTTCGCAAGCAAAGTGTAATGCAGTAATACTTCTGTTGTGTCACCTCAACTAAGTCAAGGAAAGTAATGATATACAGGGGCAAAACACGAATAAGACCAGCGCGTCTCTGTATGCACCTTGAACGTGGCTTGAGTTTCGGTACTCCTTTCGAAAAAGGATATCTTCAAGGATGAAGCTTTCACATAGGTTACCGACAGCAAGATGTCACTGTTTACTGACTTTGTATTACACGACGCGCAAGTAGTGTAGCATTTTTACTAAAACTTCAACCGCAAAGACAAACTCACCTCCCTTAGTTTTAGCCCTTTCGAAAATATATACACACACATGCTATGAGTCCGTTGACCTCCTTCAAAGTTCATAGTATATGCGATACGCAGCTCTATAGCATGTAATTAGTTCCCGATAGCATATAATTTTGTTGCGCTCGAAACCTAGATAACTCGACTTCACCTCGTCTCATATAGGTCCCGGAACGGTTATGTAATTAATGTAACTTGATGTAATGACTTTTATTAAACGTAACTTATTTTCAGTTTACCTTTAGAATATGACTCTGGTAGAGACAAAACAACGTTAGGGAGGCAAACTGATTGTTTCGTTTCTCTATCGTGCAACAGAAGCTCTGCGAAATGCGCAAAAATAGTTGTTTCAAAAGTTAGTCACCGACAAACAATTCCCAAATGCTACTAACGCATGAAAAATTGTGAATATTTGGCAGCATTAATACACAATTGCCCACGTGGATCCCGTGCCGTAAAAGCCCACCTTCTAATACATGTCTCTTAAAAATGTCTCCTAAACTTAGCTGTATTATACAAAATTACTATGCTATAAACTGTTTGCCGATCTTCGCTAGCCTTTATTCTCAACTGGGCCCCCGTGGCGTAAATTGCTCCACTGTACGATAAATAAAAAGTTACCAACGGTTAAAATGTTCCTTGATAGGCAGAATGAAGCTAGAACTGGTAAAAGAGCGACTGTTACTCATTAAGAATAAATGATTGAATGTGTCACAATACTGATGCAAATGAAAATCTACAGATATATTCCTAGAAACATCTAAACGTTATTAAACGGTGTACGATTTCTCTATTTCAAATGCTTTCATCAAAGAGTCTGTTTAATGTTTCACAAAGAGCAAATTATCTAACCAAGAAACCCATTCATTCTCATGGGAATGTTCGGGATAACACCGAGACAAGCAAACGATCGCCGTACCGTCAGCTAAGCATTCGTCCTCACCTATCGTATATCCATAAAGGCTGCATGTTTTTTTACGTGAACATAACGAGTTGTAAACCCTTGGATTAGAACTATATTGACAAACTATCTCTTGTAATCTATAATTCACTGTTCCAAGTCCGTAGTCCAGGGGGCAAGGATCTTACTCACGGATCCGTCTGCGCTGCAATAACAACGTTAACACAAATATAGTAATGATTTTACTGGCGTTGGTTGGTGTTACCACCGCCAACACAAACACCCACAACAACAATAACTACAAGTATTAGACAACCAAGTTTTTCTTTGTTGCTACTGTTATTCTTCTTGTTGTCACTGTGGTCGCCGCAGACCACTGACACCTTGGCCCAATCCCAGCTAAGCGGAATCCTGTAGTTGCTATTTCTTTAGCAGCATTGAAAAAAAGAACATTCATTTCAGATGTTAGTGAACTAAAGTGTGGGTGCATCTCTGCCGTTCATCGACAGCGGAAGAAACACAGTGTAGTATAACATTGTACAGTTAGACTGGGAGCTGATGTTCGGTCAATAGTGATGCTGCGCCAGAATTGGCTACCACTCACATCGGAACACTTTGGCGGGTTTTTCAAAATTGGAAATATATGTAGAGCAAATGGCAGAGCGCATTTGAAGCAAGCTATCTACGCTACGTCTTGTTTTATGGCATATTAGAGCACGGAAGAGAAAGGCAGAATTTGCAGAAGAAATTATTATATCTTATTATCTCTTGTCGTTTATGTTAGAGCCCAATATTGTAGTTATTCATTACGTAACGAACTGCACTTTAGTGCATGTAATAATTAACTGTTAATATTTTTCTATAAAAGATATATCTTACGGCTTTAGTACATTATCTATTGAAAAGATCAGTTTTATATAAATAACATTAATGATACCTGATGCGACAACAATTATTTAAAATATGGAAGCTAGAAGAAAAAAAACCTAGCTAGAAAAAAATCGTCAATATTTCCTTGACAATTTAGTATTATGATTCGTCTACCATAGTTTCACATGAGGCCTGGCAGCTTTATCGTAAAAGTTTAAAAAGGCAGAAATGTTTAGGAGCTAAGGGGAAACGGTAACAGTACGTGCCCCGCTCTCCAAAACCAACTTGACTGTATAAAAGCTGGTATAAGGAATATCCAGATGATTCGTTATGCCAAAAATGTTCTTCAATAACAACTACATTTGAGCAGTGGCAATCTATGAGAAACTTCTACCCAATATTAGTGTTGAGGAATTATTATTACCGTGAAGTTGACGTTTTTAACCCAATGGAGAACTGTGTACGGATGGTGAATGGATGTTTATTTACTATTGCGCATGTATTTCAAAGATTAATATGTGGCAACTTGTACTTACAGCCGTAACACAAACTGTTATTCGTTCATGAGATTCACTTAAACAATGCAGGACGCTAAAATTTACTGATGTAAAGGGGATAGATCAGGCGAGGGGTCCATCCAATCTTATACCGTCAACTGCTTATGTAGCAACTACGAATAACAGGCGAACCAAAATATTTGTCAAATGTAGCGCGCGTCAATTTAATTTTTGGAAGCCGAACAAACTATAACCGAATACGCCTCTAAGTCATGCACTCTTCCGCAGGTTCAGTCCTGATGTCTAATATATGGTACAGTTTGCCTTACGAAAGAGCAGTGGGGTTAAATAAATGAACTCGTTAAAGTTAGCGGGTAACGGCTTGGCCATCATCTTCTACACCGAGTGTCGTCGCCACGGATCCACCGCTAGTTTTCCAGTGGCTCCCTGATTATAAACATATAGGAAGATGAGTGAAGAGAAACGTTGTGCTGTCTGATCCGACACGTTCTTCAGTTCGGATAGGGGATTAATGAAACGAAACGTTGCAGTGTCAAGTGTTACGTCCCAACCAGATCAGTTTCAGTAATCCGGATCTGCTTTCTAACTTTGCGGCTGTTACGGGCTAAATATTGCACTGAACTGTTGTCGCTATTAATGATCGCATACGTATCTGTGAGCATGTTTCCTGTTAATTCACTGCCTTAGCACGAACGAACAGACGCAATCGTAATCACAGGATCATTTGTGGCATAAATCAATACATCTGCTTTCAAATACAATGTCGTAAACTATAAGTAAAAATATTCCGTTTTTATCGGACGCCGATCGGATATCTTGGGCTTTGAATATTTAAGTGTTCGTATAGGGGTGAGTTTTAGAGAGTAGAAATGGGATGTAATTGCAATAATGGGTACATTCGAAAAAATCTACGCCCGTCAACATTAACAAGAAATCAACATAATCAAAAGAAATGGCCCGTCGCAGCTGGTCAGAGGCAAGCCTGCGCTATACGTATCTGCAAAAATGTTTAAAATACGCTCATTTTATTACGACGCCGAATAAATTAAGTTGCTATTGATAGTCAATGCGACAGGAAAACCCAGCTGTCTGCATAAAAACGCCACACTGACATCAACCTATATCTGTGAGGAACGCGCATCCTACAAAAATGCAATCACCACGCGCCTGTATTGTCTGAAGGTGCCTTCCAAGCCTATCGTGACGTGATCAACGCCATGGTCAATTCGAATACGTACGGACGCACCTATTTAGGCATAATCTCAACGTGTTACGTATCCTATCGATTACTCAGCGTTGCCACTTACAAATATAACACTTGCAAATATAACATTTAGGTTAGTCGGGGGCTGCCGCAGTTGTCATTGCTGATACTGCAACAGCGTCGGTGGTCGCTCATGTTGCGCAAGGGGTCTACCCAGCGCAAATGGTCATAGAGCTATTTCGTGCTGAAATCGGTAAAGCAAATATGTACGAAGAATGAACGAGCAGTTTTGGACCCAGTCTTCCTGCAGGTTACATTTATAAGGCAATGTACGTGCCCATCTGCCTACGAAACGCGACGCACGATACCCAACCGGGTGTGGTAATGGTCGTCGAGACAGAACAACGCAGTGCTAGCATATAAATCTGCCATAATTGCCTTAATCCTCAGCTCCGCGCCAATGACAAACAGAAAACGTACAATTTCAAATAGATATGGATTTTTGCACTTTGCCTAATTAGTGAAATGGTTTGCAGTATTTAAAAGTTTGCCAAATAACTGCGTACATTTTAATAAAGTGTGCTATTGTCGTAAAATAGAGATAAGATATTCATACATTGGATGATAGTTTGACTTCGACCGACGAGGAGGTAATAACGCTAAAAATTTTTCCAGCTGCAGGCAACCATGACCTTATGAAGTACTGTACTATTAAAGTGATACATGACTATGAGCAAATTATGAATATGTCGAGGGAGCAGAGATGTCCTAATTACTTTTTCGGCCGCATAAAAAACTGCGAAAAAATAGTATTTACTAAAAAATATTAAAGGTAAATAAAATCAGTTAAAAATGTCTCGTTATCTGAGATGTCATGGAAAAAATTCTCGCAGATCTTAATTGCGGCGTAGGTTTTCCCATGAGCTGAACATCTTTGACGTCTGTTTTCAGCAGCTGTTAGTAAGCAAGGTAGATACGAAAGGAAAGTTACCCTTAGGATCCCGTTCGGCGTCACATCTGATAATCGGGTAATTTTAAAAGTAAATCTGGAATATCCAATTCAGTTAAAAAACAAAAAATATCTTTTATGGGCGAAGTTTCGCTGAGCTATATAAAAGTTATCTTTCAAATACGCTAATTTAAATCCTGCTTAACGCATGACAGATATTGCTACAACTTGTACCATGTTCGCCAACATGAAACCTCTTAACCATTATTACAGCTAGTACGTAATGTATTACTTTGGAAGAGTTCAAGTACAGATAAAAACTTGTCTCCCAATCATAAATAGTGACCGATTTCGGGCTATAAACAATGATGATTCAGATAAGCGTAGCTTTTTATGGCAGTTATTTCCTAAGAGCTGAACTGATATGTTAGATAACCTATTGCTTCGAATGGACCCAAATGCGTAATAATCCTCGTTCAAAAATTTATATGTCCTACTTGACCTGATTGTGTAACAGCAGTAGCGATCGCAGACGCTAGGTCGCGCCCATAAGACTGGAATATTCAGAAATTAGACTCGTACGTTTGTACTCCAGAAACAATGACGGGCAAACGAACGCAGCCGCTATCTGCGACACACCCGTTCCATGCTCTAATTGACACAAAAAAGCCTTTTTGTTTCTTTTTTTTTTTCAAATTCAGCTCTTTTCTAGGTTACAAGCTTGTTTTCTAAGCAAATCAAATTTAGCGCGAATCGAGTAGTAACAATTTACAGAGGCCGCAGTACAACCTATGAAGACGTCGGAAGGGTTCCTGCTCCTGCTGCTGTTTTATGAGCAGTAAACAACATCAGTGTATCTTGGCGAATTGAAAGATGGCGATGATGTTGAGAGCCGGAGCTTCGTCGAGTGCTTTTTTCTTGGAGGCTGTACTTTTCTTCGTCTCAATATTTTGTGTTCTAGAACGAGCAGCAGGCCAAAGGGCAGACCGAACGTTAACAGAATGGACCATGTACAAAAAGCAAATAGCGAAACTGTCTCAGCTAGCAAACAGCGTCTGCCTGACGGTAGCTGACTTCTAGAAGTTCCAGAGACCTCTGCCTCTTGCTCCTATCGCCTTTAAATCCAACGTACCCTAGACGTGAAAAGACTTCTAATACAAAGAATCTTCACCATTCGCTTATCCTTTTTTCTTTGCCCAAAAGAGGATCCAGTCCGTATCCTTTACTTCGTCCTTTTCCTCTTTCCCTTGGAATAATGGAAGGCAGAAGAAGACGAAAGGGTAAGGGAGATAAGAGATAGCAGAAGGCATTAGGTCATCGAAGACCTAAACAGGCTAAACTGGCTGGCTATTAGATGTTAGCCACCAGGACATTCCAAGCATTCACTCCACGATCGTCCTGTGTTATTTACGGGTCGGAACAGATGCCGACGGAGACCCGTAACCATAGAGAGAAACCGTAAAACAAAGTTGAGTTGTATTACATTTTATCTAATTTATCTCCATACAACTTTTACATCAGCCAAAAGCGTTCATTTACACACCAACTTGTGCAAGGGCCAAGTTCATTCGTACACAACCCTATGGTTTCCTTACCACACTCGCTTCTATCTTGCCAATCATCATTACTGTTTGATTTTAACAAATACTGATTAGTTTTACCCACCTCCGATTAAATCGGAAGACCGATACCCCAGAGTACCGAAACATAAGACAGAAAAATAAGACACTAGAATATACCTAGTATATTCTATATAACAAATAACTGTTAGTAATCACGGGTGCCGCAGCATGTTACAGCGACCACTGCCGCTTTCATTATATAGAATGCCCTTTTGTTTAGATTCAGATCTATGCACACGTAGCCTATTAGGTATACATTTGTAGTTAGACTGATCTAATTATAGTCTGGTCTTGATGAAGAATGTATGTATAATATTACTCTTGATACCTAAAACAGAAAACGCAATATGGATTTCTAATTCGTGCGAGGGAAATCTGGCTACGCGCTCACGGCACTCAATTGATTTTGATACAACCAATGCCCAAGTGATCCCACGCGGCTGACCTTGCTAGTCTAACATCTATTGTCAAACAAATATTATGCCATCTATTAAAGATTGCAGTGGTTGGTAAATGGGCTGTCCTTCTCAAATATCTTCTCCTTCGAATGCAACCAGACCAGTTTAAGCACAACATAATTCTATATATAATAGTACATACAAGTAGACTACATACAGTACACACATTATGAAACTCAACTATGCAATAAAAGAACACGACGTACTACGCATTACCCTAGCGGGTAGAGATCATGTATGTAGAGCAGATAACGATTCATATTTGACAGAGCCTTCCGTTAATGACTGTGCTTTTAGTAGGTGCGGACATGAGTGGTTTAGCGGCGTGCCGGCGGTGTCATCCGAGGCCGCACGTTAACGTGCATCCGAGGTCGTTTCAACGAGGTGAGGTGCGGCGCCCTCAGCACCGAAGCTGAAGACGTGAAAGGCCGCAGGCCACCATAGCCAATCGCCAATCAACGTCACTATTACCGCCTACGGAGAGTGCACGAAGGTTAGACACGGAGCGAACGCAGACGGACGCACATCACGGACGGGTTCCAACTGCGGAACATAGGGCAGCGTCGCGACGCAACATCGAAGGAGGTGAACCGAAAACAAAACTACAAAAAATCAACTGAGCAAAAAAGGGCGAGAACTGATTACCAAAATGGTCGCCTGAACCTAAGTTGCGGCCAGCTGCTAAGTTCATAACAACTGAGAACCTGCCGTGTTGGCCTTCACTCGGTAGACGAGGCCAAAAACTAGGAGGCTAGAAAAGAAAGAGCAGTACAAAAACCACCAAAAAGAACACTACGAGCAGCGAGTTAAAAAAAAATATAGGGTCTTCCTTAGTCTTACAAAGCCACTGCTCAACGGTCAAAGCCACACGACACAGCAGGCCACATTTAATGCACTGTTTGGTCTACTGTAGAGTAGAACAATACACAATCGCAAGGCGCAGGGGAGAATGTGAAAGCGGCCACAACAAAAGCTCAAACTTTGACCAGAATTCAAAAGACGCTGAAGATACTTCTAAGCAGCATTGACTGCCACGTTGACACACACCGAAATAAAAACAAATTTCTGCACTGCAGTAAGAGGAAACGAGCAGCTATCGTGTCCCTCGCCGTCTCTATTTGTTGCCTCTCTTTCTTAATTAACTTACGTTCCGCTAATTTCTAAGTTGTTGTTGCTGACCATAGGCAGCAATGATAAAACAGATTGTTGAGTAGTGACTCTAAAGCGATTCAAGAAGGTCATAACTATCTATATTCTATAGAAGTTTTTGTTTAAAAGAAGACAGCAAACTAACTTCAACGCAAGTCAACGGGATAACTGTTCTGGCGACAACATGATTCTGTGTTACGCTTCCTGAGTTGTCATTGTAACCAACGTACATCTCTGTCCGTTCCAACTGCGTACTCAAAAAAATCTCTCGTCGCTGTCCTTTCTGAACCTTCGTTGAGGTCGAGTCCCATTAGTCTACCTCTTTCTCCTGTCCTGCCATTTTCTCGTCACACCGGATTGGTCGAGGTTGGGCCTCAAGAAGATCGAGGTGGTTAAGTTCTATCTATCAATATATCGGGGACTCCGTTCATCATCTGTTATCATTCGTTTATTAAGTCTCTCCTTCTAAGCTCGATTCGTACGTCTACGGACACATTAACTGCACTACACTCATTATCGACGTCGCAGGCGACTCGTCTATCTTACCACCGACAAACGAAAACGATAGAACGTCAAAACCTAGGAAGAACAACCAAGACGGTCATCTAGCAAAGGTCACACGAAAAGGCGCCAAACTATTTTGTAGTATAGGTAGATGTTGAATAGAATACAAAGCTTCGGCATCGGCATCGGACTAAAAGCGCAACTAAATATTGGCAGTAAAAAGGAAGCATAGACAGGCAAAACATACGCGTGAAAAATAGCAGAAATCTCGCGGCCCTCAATAGCTTTCCAGATATTCTTATTCACTCAACGGCAAATAACACGCAAGACCTTCAGTTCACAGCAAACTGACGACAGCAGAAAAGTTTAGTCAACTAAAAATACTTGCTAGAGTCAAGACACCAGCAGATACACAGAATGAACGGATGGCTTCCAGCAGTTCATGCAATGTCGGCATGAAATCACTCTCCTCCTCTTAATAAATGTTGGCCTTATCAATAACAAACAGTAGCGGCATAATGACCAATTATCCCAGAACCAAGACCGACCCAAACTACAATTTGTCCATCATATCGAGGGGGGCAAAAAACTGAAGCCCCTTGTTAGATCTGAACAGCGGAAAAGGAACAAAACCAAACACAGTTGAAACCCAGCCGCGGGCAAACCACAACAATACAAGGCATCATCTCAATTAGATCGAGGTGACGTAGCCTGAGAAAACCTGTCGTCCGATTTTACTCCGTCGAATTTCGTTTGTATCCAGCATTTTTTCACTGGAAGGAGTGAAAGCAATAAGGCGACCCAAAGCTGCGTTGTCCTATTGCAAAATTCAACTTGCTGTTGATCGTGTCAATTTTGTTTGTTCCAACAAGATCTAGACCCATTTCTTTCACACAACTGGGCCTCAACTACGTGACCGCACTGACGAAACGCTGAAAAACTGGAATTCTTTAAATAATAAGCGCTAGCACCATAGACCATTTTGTCGCGGGAGCGATTGTCGTCATGAAGGACACTGCACGAAGCTACTCTATTTCTACAGCTATTTCTACTATAATTTCTACAACAATAATAGTGTAGACTGCTTGTAGAACCGTAGACTGCAACGTACATTTAGCGAAGCACATGTTATATAACAGCAAGCAATACCCAATAACAATATTACGAGAATAACAACGAGAAACTTCATAATTTTTGGATATCTATGGTGTATATCGAGCATTGTTTATCAGAAAAAGAGCAACTTCATAATCTACTCATTTCCAACACGTCCAAATAGCCTACTTAATCAGCCATCGTGGTGACGATAAATTAGCAACCGTGAGATTGTTCACTACTTTACGTACAGCCACAGCCACCGAAAAGACAACGTTGACAACTAATCTAGCTATAGCAATTACAGCCATCACCAACTCTATCATAACAACATCGAGGATAAAGAAAACCATCAAGCAGGTCCTGTTAGGTTTCTATTCAACGTCAGGAAGTGAAGCAGGACATCAACCAAAGGACATCACTGTGCATCGTGCATGAACAAAAGTCAACAAAGAACAATCGACCGCCGCAAGCACAACAGGACATCAGTCTGCAATATTCAACCAGACGAAATCAGAACTAAGTCAGTTAAACCGAATCAACTTATATCTACCACCTTCAATTTCGTAGTAGTAAATGCCGCTTGAAATTGTCGATAACAGTAACAGCAACAACAACAGCAGCAACAATAAGTTGATAATGCATCAAACCAATAAACAAAGAACGAACGAAAAAACCAATTATCTAAACAAAGTATGAAAGAAAGATCAAGTTAATTAAGGTTTTTTGACTTTGTAGTAACGAGCGCCTGTCGGTGCCCAGGGCGTGCCACTCTTCTACAATTGTATCTATGCGAAAAAAACAGCAGTCCCATTCTTCAACCTACCAATATACAATTTCGATAAACAGCAAGAAACGGAACTACCGGATTCAAGTGTACACGTTTCCAGTGCGTCAAGAACTACAATTATAGCTTTTGTAATTGTTGTTTCTACTAGAACTTATCTCCTAGTCTCCAAAGCAGAGTCTCTCCATACGCACGAACGCATATAAACAGTTATCATATTTCCAAACGTTCAGCTCAATCAGTCAGCAAAAATAAGTACGCAATGAGCAGAAAATGCCACTTATCAGTGAGTAACAGATAAATATCACCACTGCAACTAACTAATTACTACATATACTAATTAGCGCGTAATTAGTACTACTAAGTACTTGGTACAGACCAAGCAATGAGTCTTGTAGCCGGACGTACAAAGGTACTCGACTAGTACTGCAGTACCACTTGATCGATTTCAAAAAAAAAAAAGAAGAAAAACACGGGAAACACTTAAATTAACGGAACGCAATAAATATCGGACCGCATCGAACGGCCGCAGTCCTCGACCAGAGCTAGAAAACAAGTCATTTGATTGTTGATCAAGCAACGAGAATTATCGTGGCTCGGATTAGAGAGTAGAAGATACGGCTAGATCAGGACACAGTCCCCAAAGGACCCGTCACGAGTGTCACGTCACCACTGGCACGACGTGCAACCTCGCTTCAACATCGAGCAGACCAAAAGAAATATAAAAAAAAAAAAATTAGTGACTAGACAAGTACGACCGTATAATACCGTGCCGGCCATCAAACAAGACAAATCAGCCTAGATTAATTAGCATCTATAAAAATAAACGGCAATGAAGCACTAGAAATCCACAGGGAAACAAATTAAAATTTTCGCTTCAGAGAGAAGACCCTTCCTCAAAATATACAAGCAGGCCCTTTGGTGCCTAGAAAAGAGCTGTACAGAGCTACAGCAAAGCGACGGGAATCAAATCAAGTTGAACTAATAAGAAGAAATTTTCTAAGCAATCGGCCGATCGACTATATAGACTCTACAAAAACGTCATTCCTAAACTGTTATCCCGCTGCAAATATATATATACACACACATATAAATATAGCCATATATATGCATGTATGTATGTATATATATATATATATATATATGTATCCATGTATAGTGGTAGGAGGAGCAGTGCGGAAAGAGAA
Organism: Varroa jacobsoni; assembly: GCF_002532875.2. Classification (NCBI taxonomy): domain Eukaryota; kingdom Metazoa; phylum Arthropoda; class Arachnida; order Mesostigmata; family Varroidae; genus Varroa; species Varroa jacobsoni. The sequence continues at coordinate 15,653 of NW_019213896.1, forward strand.
ATCGGCATGACACAAAAGCCCGTCTCCAGCCGAATATAAAGAGGCCGTCACTTAACAGTACGTTGCTCGTCAGTCACTAGCCAATTAAATTCAACTACATAAACTACTAATATTCTACTACCGCTACTAATAAATAATAATCAAGTGCGTCGTTATTCTCGACCGTTAGCTTCAAAGCAGCCCGTCGTCTTCAGACCCGAACACAATCCCACTGCCTTCTGCGTGATATCCATCGGGCCAATTATCGATCGTCCGCTACTCGAACGATTGCCCCAGTGTTTCTTCAGCGATTCCAACTTTGACGGCAAAACATTTCAAGCAGCGGTTTTCAACATGGCCGGGGCGACCCTTAGCTAGTAACGACGAAGGGTGAAAGCACGTAATCAAAACCCAGAAACAAGCCAATCAACTTAAGTTCAACAACAAGAACGAAAAGTGCGTACAACATCGGTAGAAAAGAAACAGTGACAAGAGGTTAATTTCTGAACTTTAGGAACAAGGGCACATATATAATCACTCTCACTGTTTTTCTCTCGGTATTGAAGAACAAGTCGAAAAGCCTCGTTGAGAAGACGGCGGAATACCGGAAGAAGTCCAGTGAGGGAAACGTTCACATCTAGAGTGAGCAAGATAACCAGGGCTTCGTCATCGAATGAGAGCGTGAAAACGGGACGAACAACCGCTACCGTACCTCCGTCAGTATAGAAGAATCATTAGCGGCAAAAAAGAAACAACATCAACTATATTATACGTAACAATACTATATTGACTGAGCTAGTCTTGAACAGCATGGCGGAATTCACTAGGAGCTTCAGGGGCTGCATTAAGCGGAGGGCAACTTCCGCCTGGTTTCTAGTGGCGTTCACAATGGTCTTCTACTGCCTCAGGGCAGTTCAGACTGAGAGGGTCCTCCTCCACCAGATGGCATCCGGCAGCAGCGGTCTAAGACCGGGGTAAGTAAACACATTGTAGAATATTCTAGACACAAAAACGGTACAGAATATCAAGACATTTGAACAGTAACGGTAAATATGAACTAGTTCTTTATAACGCTATATAGAGAAAAGGGGAATCAGGCTATCTTTGAGCAAAACAAGTACGACAGGTCCTTGAATTTCCTCATTTTTTTGTCCACTGACACCTTCTGATGATTAGTTTAAACTAGTAGGGAGCACATCAGAAACACTGACAACCACCTAGTGAATAATTATGTCAACTTACCGTATCGATAAATAGACACTGCTCCTTCGTCAAAGCCAGAAAACACTTATCTAGTTAATCTAAAAAAGTGAACATAAAAATGTCTTGATCTCTGATTGCAAACTGAGATCTCTGAGGCAAAACCTCGGCTTCCCGCCCCATCGTCCGCTTATCAAATCTCAGTTCAGGCCGCACCTTCTAATGGAGTCCAATATTAAATGAGGTACCGCAAGCCATAAGTAGTGATGACAGAAAGAACAACACCAAGAGGGGTAACAATAACAACTTCTATAATAGCAAATTGAAACACCTGTTGGTACCATAAAAACAGTGGCCAATTCGATCTCGACACCCACTCAACGTTGCCGCTTTGCGTTCGACATGGATAAACGCCCAGAATCAGCGATTCATGCAACTGCAGGTTAATATATGCGTGAAACAGGCGCTGCTCGTCTCCTAGTCCGCAAGTAGGTACAGAGGGCCTACGTACTCGTCATCCGTGTCTGTACATCGGAGATGTACTTCTGTCATTAAATATGCACGACGCATATTCAAGCAGGTACCGGCTAGACCAACAGATTCCTGAATAGGGCGGCCGGTGAGGCGTCGATCCCGCGGCCATAGTATTAGATGCGCACGCCAGTTACGATTATTGTTGCCACCGGTAGTATAGGGTTTGATTGTATCAACGCTATGAAAGCTACTAGTACTATTGCCTACGCTGTCTGTGTCCGTTTGCCCAATCATTGGATTTTGACTACCCCGTGACAAGTCCGCCTCTTTCGCACACCTTCTTTTATATTCACTGTTTCTCCCTGCTGTAGCTGCCGACGCATAAATCGACGAGAGTTACCGTAGCTCACGACGACACGAACTAATTGGATTTTCAACTTAGAGGTGTCCAATATACGTCGGTAAGATTGGGAGAGCTAAACCATGGGTTTCTTGCTCGAGCTAGATGGCCCCCATGAACGCTGCGTACTATTAGATAAATAGAAAACATTTTCCTTCTTATAACAACTGTTCATCTCGTTTTAGCTCTGTGCCGCTATATATATATATATATATATATATATATATATATATGTATATAAGATTGAACCTACTCAGCTTCCAAGTTCAGAGGGTTGTCTGAGACAAGCAGAATTCATCTAAACTTGATTCAGTCTCGAGCCGATTGGGGTAGCGAGCTGTTGGTTAGAGATCTAGCCAAATAAAAGACGTCGAAAGATCATTGTTTGTGACATAGTTTCATTATAGCTTTCCATGACCATGGTGTAGTCGTGTTAAAAAGTATCCAAAGGATTCGATAGTGCTGTGAGATGTTGATGCAATCATAGCGGAACCTTCCAACACATTCAATTTCTATTAAACACTTTCTTAGTTAGTACTAACCATTGTTGAACTCGATATGTCTAACCAGATACATAACAGTTCATTAATTCAGGCTCCTAATTTATAACGCCTTAATGATTTAATTGCAGTCAAACGCAGCGCGGTCAAAATATCACGCACATACTCAATGCCTTTTTCACCAAAGGATATGACAAGCGAGTTCGACCCAATTATGGAGGCAAGTAAAATTCATATTACCTTTATCGTATCTATCAGTAGTATAATAAAATGTAATTATTCTGCAAAGCCAATCGAGTCTTTTACCCACTAGGTGGCGACCTTACACTCTGCGGTTCCATACTAGATGTACTGCTGCCTGTTCAGCTTTGGGCCGTCTCGATGCGGCCATTTCGCATGCAGTCCATATGAGGTTTGTGTCCTGTAGGACGGTTTGATACTACGAAGGCCTGAAGAAGAGCAGCTCATATTTCTGCTTGCCGTTTTAACAAATAGCTACATAAGAATCTATCGTTCTAGTGTGCATTTAGTACTCTCCAAGAAGAAGTGAACCGGGCAGGTCTGCTGTCAGCTTCCCCGAAGTGCCGAGGTCAGCTCCCCTCTTTCCTGTTTCCTTTTGTAGGAAAAGTATGGCTGGTGCACTCCATTTATGCAACGGAAGCAACAGCTGGTGGAGATTGCTCATTCATTTACACAGATATGGGTCGTAGGTCATCTGCGGCTGGTTGACATAACTCAGTTTATTATAAAACAGTATATTTTGATAATATTGTCGTTCGGCCAAAGATGAAACGAAAACCTTAGTTCATAAAGCACATTCGGTGTTCTTCATACGCCTCATATACGCCTACTAAAGCGACATATCTAACGTAATATAATTAGCTGTCTAAATAATTATGGATAGGTAACTTTACTACATCGATTTTCAGAGCGAGATGGACACACGTTACTGTATTAAATGCTTTTGAGTTTGTAAAGTTTTAACGTGATTTGCAAGTAATCGAGTTTTGGCCAACTTAGAGCTTACTTCCGGTCACGAACGGCCTGCTCAACTCATGCTAGGGAACTTGTCTTGTTTACTATATTTGTACAGTCAACCGCTTATTGCGACGTTCGCCAAACGTGCGCACTCCCCAAAGGCACTGTTCGCATTCAGCGAATAAAAGGCGGCGTTACACGTTATTCAATGTTACCCGGAACTATAGCCTTAGCTTCAATATAGAGCAGAATACATTTCGAGCTTGCCGGTCCAGGGCCATAATCGGCCAGCAGAGGAAGATTTAGGATTCACTGTGAACAGCGATGCCGAATTTACCGCCTCTCGATTACAGAAATGAAGGAAACGGTATATCTCCACGTAATAACCGTACATGATGGTCTTCAAGTGTGCAGTAAAAATACACAATGGCTAGGGAGGTGCAAAGGATAAAATCCATCTTGGCTGCTTGGCAATACTTCCAGATACTCGTAGGGTAACTCTTCCAAAGTCCCCTATGCAGATCTGCAAAGCCATCATTGCTGGTAATTTTATCTCGAATAATAGATAGATGATTGATTCGATAAGACCTCAATCAGCAGTTTACCAAAGGTATGTGTCCTGATTATTTATGCCATGTCAAATATATCATTACGCTATCTGCTGTAACAGGTTTATTCTAATCTAATGCATTTTGCAGGGAATCCCGTGGAAGTTGGTGTCAGTATGCAGATCGTCAGTATCAGTACCGTATCAGAAGTGCAGATGGTTAGTACAAGACGTCAGCACAATCATAAATAGTTACCAAACGTAACAGTAAGTGAGCTTTTTTTTCAATATGAGTGGCAGTAATAATGTGATTGATAATTATCTAAGATGAGCTTTGCTAGTGTTGATTAGCACTAGGCGAAAAGATCGTCAAAATTGTCAAGCATAGCCACCGAAGACTAATTACCTAGTTTGTACCCAGTTTATGCCCATTAGTATTCAAGCATTGTGCCAAAATTTCAATATCGTGTAAGGAAAATTACAGCCTGACATCTTGGATGAGTACCGCGTTTCAAGTACATTTGCTGATATTACTCTTGGCTGTGGTGCATTCCGTGACTCGCTCATTCTGTATATTATAATAATACTTACGAAAACCGTATTGGTATGCGTAACTATATGTCGAGAACCAAAGAGTTAGGTCCTGGTACGTGACACCAGGCAGTAAGTATAACCATTGGCAGCGGACCCCTGTTGGTTTAACTACAGATAAGGTAGTTCGGATTGCCTTCGGGAAGAGCATCCTTTTATATTAAACACACGCTAGTAGTAGTAAAACCTGATCAACTGCAAACATTTTTCAGTTATAAACATAAACGACATACGTACGGCTTATCTATGCCATGTAATTAGTGAGTATGCTTTTTTACGTTTACACGCGAGAAGTAATTGATTTTGCTAGATCATGCCTAGATCCCCAAACAGTGTGAAAGCCGCAATCGACATGAGTGGTCACGTTCCTCATCAAACATCGTTGATAATTCGGATATAGGCAAAATGGCTTAAGCAGCTGAACCAGCGATAGAAAGATCCAGAGGCCGGTGGTTTGAGCACTGCCATTGACATCTGTGACACTACATAATGTGCGTGATTAAGTAAACAAAGTATGGTCAACAAACTTCACAAAAATAACTGTTCCTATATGAATTGAACTGATGAACACGGGCTTCGATCTGTACGTGTCCGTTGAAAACCTCAGAGTAGTTCCAAAGACCAGTGTCATTCAGATGTGACTTCGGCAGTTTGTGACAACAGCTGTAACATATGGATGAACCAAACTACTGATTTTCGCTTGCACATACGGCCCGTATAAAAGCCATATATACGACCTGAACAAGGCTTCCGTCTAAAGCTAGCGTATCTTAGACAGCCTATCACCTGGGCGGGGCGAGGGTAAGTTACTGCCGCTGATTGTAGCCACTAACTGACAACCGATTTGCTATGCACCTAGAGAATTTAGGAAGTCGACGTTAACTCCCCCAGGGTAATGGCGAACGGGCTACCTAGGTCTCCGCGCAACAGGAACTAGATAAATTAGGACCAGTACCAGAACCAGACTGGATGCGGCGGCTGAATTGTTGAAGAGCCAGAAGTAAAGAGAACGCGAGGATGCTGAATTCTAGCTGAAGTATCCTCAGTGCGTATAGGCAGATTTGCTCCTATGCCGCTGACAAATACAAAAGTTTAGCCAGTGATTAGCAAACGGGAATCACTGTGTCTATTAACTAGGGTAACAATAACACGAACGATTCTTTTATTACTTGTTATCTGAATTCATTGCGTCATTATTAAATGGCGCAACTCGCTTTCACCATTTTTCCTGCATTCCTTGTTTAATTTGGTTTGCAGGACTTCACGTCGGATTTCTACTTTCGACAAGCCTGGAGAGACGAACGTCTCTCTTTCGTCAAGAGTCCCGACCTAGACCAGATGACGGTCGGAGCAGAAGTGGCCAACAAGATCTGGGTGCCAGATACGTTTTTTGCTAATGAGAAGACTGCCTATTTTCATGTGGCTACGACGCCCAACACTTTCCTTCGAATTAGCTCGGAAGGACAGGTCTACAGAAGTATTCGGTGCGTACCTCTCACATGGACGCATTATTAATTAGTAGAAATTACCTAGACATGAAAACTTTGAATCGACATTCTAACAAATGTTTTAAGTTTTACGTCCAAGTCTGGTGCTATTGCTATCAAGAACTGTTACTTTAGATGGCTGATAATCCGTTCTAACGCAAAATGAAATACGTTTGGAGTAGGTTTCGAACCTGAACGACCTCGTCAGATATTCCTGTCTTTAGCAACAAAAACATTAGTTATATTGGCCTGATACGAGGCTTAATTTCAGGCCGTGCTGTCTGCATACTTTACATGAGAAAAAAATCGCTGTACGCGTAACGCCAATGCGCTAAAGCGAGCATTGACAACATACATAATTAGGAGAACTATTTGGGAAGTTGACAAAAACAAAAGTCTACTGCGAGTTCGTCACGAATCTTGCAATAGATCGTATCGAAAGTACCTACAAATCGTTAATGGAAGCAAATAAGCCAAGCATCGATGCCCTTGACGCGATAAGGAATGACACCGCATTTCGCTATTTACTACGACCGCCATAATTTCTTTGACGTCTTTACACGTAGGCAGTATTATAGGTTATGTTTGTGCTTCTTCTGCCTTCATACCCCGTTTCAGATTGACAGTGACAGCCAGCTGTCCGATGGATCTTCGATTCTTCCCAATGGACAGACAATCATGTACTATTGAAGTCGAAAGTTGTGAGTATCTATATCAAACACTTTTTGTTACACAGATAGTTCTTTTTGGTATGGCTCATTAACGTTAACACATATAACAAGGAAGTATTATTTTAGCAAACTAGAAATTACCCTAATTATGAAGACAGTATGCGAATAGCAAATGATAATATTGTATGCTAAATACGCAGGACGCAATCAACGGACGGTGTTGACCAATCTGGTCTATTTAATTTCTCTGTTGCTATCTTATACCATTGTTGTTAGGGGCATGATAGTCAAACCATGCATATGTTATTCAATAATGATCGCCACTCAAAAATAACAATATGAACGTTGGCCTATCAGTTATGAACACACTCCCTTCCTATTGCGCCTCCTTTCTATCTTTCTTTCCTGCTACTTTGACCAATATCTTTGCAGTCGGCTATACAATGAGCGATATCCGCTACAAATGGAAGGACGGACCCAACTCGATTGGAATATCGAAAGAAGTCGAGCTCCCTCAATTCAAGGTGCTCGGCCACGTGCAGAAAATCTCTGAGGTGTCATTGTCGACGGGCAACTATTCACGTCTAATCTGTGAAGTCCGCTTTGTGAGGTCCATGGGCTACTACCTCATTCAGATCTACATCCCAGCCTCACTCATTGTCGTCATCTCGTGGGTGTCCTTCTGGCTGCACCGAAACGCAACCCCGGCACGGGTGTCTCTGGGAGTGATGACCGTGCTGACAATGACCACCCTAATGTCCAGCACTAACTCCCAATTGCCCAAAATATCCTACGTCAAATCCATCGACGTTTTCCTAGGAACATGCTTCGTCATGGTAAGAATTCGTCGCCCGAACTTCAAAACGATCACTTCTAATCTTCATTCACTCGCCTTTTTTCGAAGGTAGCACAAACGCAAATACTGCATCTGTGCTCAACGAATCAGTGGGAGATCTTGAATGAGGCTTAACATCAACAGTAGAGAACTAGTGGAGTACTAAAGATCCAGACGTTCTATCTATCGACTTATCCAGCATCCCCCTGTACACTGATACAAAACCCTGTTTGCTCTGGATTTTATGTCGATTGGCGTGCACGTCCATACTAAAGATTTTATGTTCGTTGATCTTTTTGAACTATTATTTCGTCTTGGTCTCGTTTTTAACTAAATCGTTTTCGTCGATGACGAATGGTATAATATTATTGGCGAGCAAATTGCAAGCTTCGTGATCTGTCTCCTAGCAACAGCACGGCTCTTCATCTTCCGCCTTCTTCTCCACTGCTCCGTCATTTGGTTACCCAAACAGACAGATACTTAGTTTGATTTCTTATTATTCAGTGCGAAACGCTGTCTCTCACCTGTGCGTTTGTGCCAACGAGAAAATCTCGCACGGGTTATCACCAGTCCGTAGGCCTTATTCCTATACGGTTTTATTTGACAAAGACCTCCTTTTTTCTATCTTACTCAAATAACTATTTTACACTATCATACGCGACTAGCCATCGTTTGCTTTTTTTTTTTTGGCGTCCGCCACCTCAGCAGAGCACGCTTCGAAGGGTGCTCGCATCGCAAGTATCATCGCACGTTGTCGTCGTGAAGGAGAAGTAGTTATCAGTTTAGGCGACCGCCTTACGCCCTCCTTAATGTTCCACCCCGGGATGTGAATGCAGCTACCGCGCAATGGAAAGCTAATGCCTAGTAGAAGTTCTGACGAAAGAAGTTGCTAGACCTTTACGCTCAGCAGGTTGCCCTACCAGCGCCCCTTCCACCCCATTCGAACACGACAACGTCGCAACAGCCTGAGCCTAGTTTTTTTTTCAAACTCATATGTATTTGTACGCCAACGGCAAATAAGTTATTCTGTGTTTCGTGTGGCGTAACAATGATCAAATATATACAGACCACCTAGAAATCTATTACGATTATGGAGGTGGGAAAAAAGTTAAAGACAGTAGCGGAATTCGTTCACAGAAAAAACTCAACCAAGGTTTCTTCTCAAACGATGCTTTGTTTCACTTTTACCAGCAACAGACACTGGTACGGTCAATAATATTAATCTATAAACACGGCACATTTGATATCATCACAAAAAACCTTTAACCTGCACACTTGTTAAAACCCTTATGTTGCTGTCATGCTATTAGCAAATAACAGAACTTTGTCTTGTACTTATATTTTTCCTGTCTCGTTCCATCTATGCTCAGGTGTTCGCGTCCCTTTTAGAATATGCAGCCGTGGGTTACTTGGGCAAACGCGTGGCGATGAGAAAGTCACGCGCGCAGCAGCTGGCCAAACTGGCAGAACAGGCGCGACAAGAACGAGCGCGTCAAGCTGCGGCCCAAGAGGCCGCCCAGAGCCAGCACCCAGAACCGCCAATGCCACCTATGCCAACGAGTGGTCTCGGTGGGATAATGGGTCCTCAAAGCCCCGATCAGGGAATGCTGCCGCCCCTCGTTAAAGGTTTTGGTGGGGGCTGCCCAACTTGCCCCACAATGATGCAGAGCCAACCACAGCATATGCCACCATGCTTCACGATGGTAGGTTTTTCTCCCTTCTCTTTCCTGCTCGCTCGGTCACTCATTGTTTTATTACACTGTATATATATTTAATACATTGAACGTTGAGGAGTACCGTAAACTAACCGTATCGGCTCCTATGCAGTAGAACGATTTTCGCAGTTGATAATAGTGTTTGAACATCATTCTAGTTCCCTTTGCGCAGCCGCTTGCAAAATTCCTATTCTTATCAATTAGATTAATAGTTTTTTGGCTTGAATTTCACTACTTGTGTATAGACGCTGTACGATAATCAACTCCGGCGGATCGGCGATCAGTGCTGCCCTGGAGTTCGGGGTTGTACCATCTGCTCGACTCAGCAACAGCAGCAACAGCAGCAACAACAACAACAGCAACAGCAGCAGCAGCAGCAGCAGCACTCGGTCAATTGAATTTACAAAATATACCAAATAGAACAGAGCGACTTTTATAAATTTCTCCCTAGGATAGCTTAGCACGAAATGAAGCATTCTAGCCATTTCCTGATAGGATAGTCTAGCGGTTATTAGGCCAGGCTATGTATTCTGTTTTCAATATTCTGCGTAAGTAACAACGTGTAGCAGGAAGCTTATTTTCCTTCAGCGGTCATTCGTTGGTTTTTTTTTAGTGCATGGCATTAGCTTTCCCTTCTCTAACATTACGGTCCTATTGCTATGGTCAGTTGAAGAAGTCGGACTCGAAGAGCTCGCGCAAGGAGTCGACGGCGCAGACTCCTGAGGCGGCCTCGGCGCCGGGCGGCGCCGGCAGCCCGGCCGAAATCGAGGCCGCGCTCGCCGGCAAAAACCCGAATAAGCTCTTCGGGGTGAACCCTTCTAACATCGATAAGTACTCGCGCGTCGTGTTTCCCGTCTGCTTCGTGTGTTTCAATCTCACGTATTGGGTGATCTATCTGAGGATCTCCGACGTGCAGTACGACGAACCAACTATCCTTCACTGAGCTGGGCACGTGCGCAGAGAGATACGTGTGGAAAACATCATTCTCGACTACATCATCATTCCTACGTATTAAAAATGTATTAAGATAAAAACAAACTCACTACAGGAAACTGCTATAGCTACTACTACTACTACGTTTACTAGTGCTACGGGTTAAGTCACAGACAACTAATAACAGTATAAAAAAGAAAAAGTTTCTCTAGCCAAGAAAAGGGGCTCCATCACAAGAACACTAGAAGAATTGCTGCTCGCGAAAAAATCGACACAAGAGGGCCAATGATCTTTAACGGCAAGATTTTCTACAAAAGAAAAACTACGCGATAGAAAAGTAACTCTACCTGATCGTAAGGCAAGTATTAGCAAAGAGAAACAGTAACGACTAAAATGTAGCCTTCGCAGCTTAACATCTTTCATCCGTAGGGATCATCAACCGCAAAACAAAAAATACCGCAGGACACAGTTATACTTCTATTATTATGAAGACAATAGGACAAATGAGAGGAAGCACTACTACAAAGCAATAGTCACAGTGAATTATGATAACCCTATCAGTAATTCTATGCTGGCATCCCACAGCTCTTCGCTTGTATACCACTAAAAGACAAGACACAATAATAACAACAATAACAACAACAGCATTTGTGTACACACAACAAGAAAAACAAACATTAACAGACACAGATCAAGTAAAGGAAAGCGACAGCAGCTAACGAGGTCATCGATGAGATGAAAAGCGACAAGATGGAAAAGAAAAGAAAGCAGACGCAGGAAGACAGGACCAAGTGAAGAAAAAAAAAAAAGGCCAAAACGCAACAAACCAGGAAACGGCCAACAAAACCAAACTCGACAAATAACTACACCATCAGTATCAGCATATGCAGTACCCCCGCATATCCGAAACACAATACAGGAAGGCTCTCGAAGTTCTTCGTGTATTTCGTGCAGCATCCAGATGGTACCGTGGACATGTGTTGTGTCCCCGTGCCGTCCGCTATCGAACCATAAGATAAACCAGTGCAGCAAGCCCGAGAAACAACAGATCAACAACTACAGAAATCGACAGAATGAAAGGGACTTAGATCGCCATGTTGATTGCCATGTTGTACATAAATACTGATATGAATAATATCATTATTACCACAACTACTGTTAACGTATACATAGTATATGATTCTTGCTGATTAATTACCATTTTTTAACAACCAATGACTGGCCAATGACAGTCGGATTATTACTTCTATAACTACAAGTAGTGGCTAAATATGTTGGGGAAAAATGTGCTATATTTGATTGTTGTTATTTATTACTAGATTACTACACTCTTCATTAGTACAATTTGTAAAACAAAGGAGAATTTCTATCGTTCCTACATGCTGAAATAATGAGTGTCGATGATGAATTCCTTAGCACCGATGATAATACCAACACAGTTGTACAGTTGTTAAAAGTCTAACCCGAGCATTTATTCACAGTGTTATCGCTGTGGAGTCAACATAGCAGAAACCTCACTTATAAAGCGGACTCACCCCAGTTCTGATCGGTTCTACCCCAATCAGTCAGAGGCTGCGTTTAGCCGAGTCCGCGACTTAGCCGCTATCCAGTGAAAATATCAATTGTCATCTGTGTGTCTATCTAACTTGATTGCAATGTGTGTGTCTCTTAATAACGATCTGTTTCTTATCTATAGTACTACTATAGCTATGATTCCACTTCTAATTATAAATTGTCTCAAAAAACAACTCTGACCTGTACGAGTGTTAACACTACACGTGGACAGTTATTACCGTTCAAGGCTGGCCGATTCATGCCCCAGTGTCCTCTGGTGTTGTTGGAGGGACGGGCATTTCGAGCCGGCGAGAGGGATCTGTCGGATCTCTCGACGCTCGCTCTTCGATGAGCAGACGTCGAGGCCTACAACAGTGAGAAGCCGGGGCGAATCGAGAATCTGTTCAACGACGCGCAACTTCATAAACCCACATGGAGAAATCTTGATAACGTTGCCTTGACTGAAAATTGAAAGCGACTAGTGAAAACGAAGGGACTCACAATCTATCGGCACTCTCTGAAGGTTTGGTGATGAAAATTACGATTCTTAAACATGAATAATGGATCGAACAGTCAGATGGATTACGAGACAGGATATCGCTGCAAAGCAAAAACAATAATCGGCCTTTCAAACCTTCGACCGCTTCGGCACTTCACGGGACGCGTCCAGTTTGGACCGTCTTCATGAGCTCCTCACCGTCTCATATCAAGAGTGACCCTCAACTCAGCAATGACCACTTCAGTTGCGCTAGTCAAGACTCTTTGCAATTCAATAATACAAAATCAAATTTCTTAAGTAATAAGTAGTAGTTGCTTACGAGATTGTAGATCATATCATACGCACACCTATATACACACAAACACAGACATCAGTCACGTACGTAACTACATAACTGAACAAGACCCCTCAACCACTGTCAATCTGATCGACTATTCAAGCTGCAACAGCGAAAAAAACATCCATAATAACAAATTCGGAAAGACATCTCTTTACGCAATAACGGCCATCGATTTCTCCTGGTTGAGTCTCGAAAATTCACGGGCTTCCCACCTCTCCTTCCCGGTTATCTCTCCGGTAACAAGAAGAACGACAATATTGTCGTTCTTATATATTAATATTAACTTATTAAGTTAATATTATTAACTCCCACATCAAGAACTATCATTATTTCAACAACACTAAATATCATATCAGAGAAGCAAAAGCAACAGTTCCGGCTAACTTACATGCTTTTGGCAGCAAAAACGAGACCACAAATAATAGTTTGTGACTTGAACGAAAAACTCTGATACTTCCGAACTCCGAACCTGACGAAAAAAATAGTTATTGAACTTCTACACGACACGAGCTCAAATATTGACGTACGTACCTTGTACTACAATTCGCATCGGGCGCAGCAGGCCTGTGCAGTCGGAACCTAACGGATCGCTTTGTATTGTTCCCCAACAACCCCAGTGTCTTGAATGAGTCACCCTAGGAAAGCTAACCGGTCACGCTAATTAGAAATTGTCGATAGACATCATTTGAAAGTAGTGCCACTGCCAGTTTGCCTATTTGTAACATTCAATATCGACAACTATTTCCAGTAATCGCTTACGACACACTTACATACATAGTTGATGATCTTTATCTATTCTTGGACCATTTCAGTAAATCACCTACGTTTAGATCGCACGTTCACCTTAATCCACCGTCACTGATCACATCAACGCACAAATATCAATCTGAAGACAACAATTTAATTGTAATTACGACAACCACTACAACGGCATCGATCGATCGATCGATCGATCGATCGATCGATCGACCGATCAATCAATCAGCTCTCTGACGAGCTCTAACGAACGCTGGACACTTGATTTCATGACAAAACAAAAAATATCGACTAATACTAACATCAGCATATCGAAACAACATGAGCAGAAAAAAAATGTTCAAGTTAATGATGAAGATGCCACCGTTAATACTGCAACAATACGTGTTGTATTAGGCCATATTATACATATATCCTCATATATGTATGAGAGAACAATGGCTCAGACGGTTGGATTGCTTAAAGACGCTTGCGCATTGCCGAAGCCTGTAGCGTTTTAATGAATCGCATATAAAAAAAAATCATTCTCAAACGAACAGAGAAGGGTACACAACTACAGTGTATAACTTTGTCACTGACAAACCCCAACAGCGGCATGTAACTTGCAAACACAGCATTGCAGTGATGAATTACTTAAAACTAGGCTTCGGCCACTGCGGACCTTGCGCCCAGGGAACAACCTAACCAATCATCATCTGACACGACACCCTGCATCTCTATTGCGGAGTTACACGGCTAACAAAAACGGCAGACGCCAAGTGTGATTAGACAAAACAAAGGAACCATCTGTACTATGCACATTCGCCGAATGCTACGGTACACCACATATTTTTACGAAAGAAAAGCTGAAAATCAATAGCGAGAACAACGTCCAAGTCCAACAATCGAATACTGGTATCACTTCTACGAAGCGGAAGCAGAGATGAAGATCTCGACACATGACACACAACCAGCAAAAAAAAACAAAGACTTAAGCAAGAATGATTGTTTGCAAATCATACAGAAACACAATAAAACGAATACCGATAAGATGGAAAAAGGAGCTTACGCTCTGATTATTGATGACTCCTGTCACAGTCCGATATCTATACAACTATCGATAATTATCGCTATCATTCATCTGCTTGTAATTGATTTTGCTTCAACATCGGCAAAACAAAAGCCAATAATGCCACACAGCAAGCAAAAAACGGAAAGAACATGAGCAACAATAATAAGCAAGCTCGCAGCTTACAACAACTGCTACGGATCAAAGCGCAAACAGAGGTTCAATGCAAATACAGACTGCATCGAACCTGTTAACAACCTGTACGAATCAGTTTAAGTCACTCATTCTGATACGGCACGCCTGACGCTGCACAGATAACGAGGTGAGCAGTAGAAGCACGAGATGCACGACATACGAATTCACGGACCCGTCCATAGAAGTCTATCCTTTAGCCTAGTAAGCAGAGGTAGACAGTAAAAGAGGTACAACACAGTCCCAAGAGAAGAAGACAAGGACGAAAAGTCTTCCTCTCAAGGCTTACTTAATAATAACTAAGACTGAAAATAACAGTTCATTATGTACTACTACCATTGCTAACCAGTTACGATAATACTGTCATACATTATTAGTCTGCGCGCATTCGCTGGTCGCAAGTCGCTGGATTTGGCGGACAGATCGATATCGGATCGGATATCCATATCGTGTTTGCGAACGAACGTATCGGAACGTACGTATTTGAAATGAGCTGAAAGACATGGCCACGACCCTACCAGCAAGTGCGCGCGCTGCACAGCAGAACCAAGCAACGGCGCGTAACGACAGACATCTTAGCCAGACGATAAAAACAAGCCTAGAGCAGCTAATCCGCCAAGCCGAAAAAGCCAAAACGCTGAAGCAATGCTTCTCTCACTAACAACAGCCGAAGCTTAAGACAAAATATATTCAGTACACAGCGCGCTTGTTTTCTTTGACAGCATTACGTACATAACAGTCGATAAGGAACAGGATATATTAGCACGCAGCGGATGCACTGTTTGTGCGTCTGTGTGCTTAAAGGTACAGTTAGCTGTTCAATTAGAATTGGCTGAATCCATGCTGGGAGATACTGGATTCAACGTCAGTAAGGAGCCCAACCAGCGATGAAAGAAGTTTCATCTTGCGCCCCGTGTGCATGTGCACCTAACCAAGCTGCACACTATATACCTGTATCCAGACACGCCGAAAATAGATTGCCTGGAGATTAATTGCCAAATCGTTTCACATGCGGTACAAAGCCGCCGAGCTTACATGTCCTTCGACTTACGATCGACCACTCTGACGACGATAAATTGTTTCAAGGTCATTGTTAATAACTGACCTTTGCAATTCTAAGCAACCCCGACGATAGCATAAGACTAAGCTGTCGACGCCCTCTATCCAAAACAAACGAAGTTCGGTCATATACGAACTATCAAAAGGCAACAGTAACACGGACGACGATTAGAAGCGGTCTAGCGTCCGTGAGTTTTGTATCGATGCCAATCTAGCAGAATGTACGTTGGAGAGGATACCTATGCTATACCGAGACAAGGAAATCGGGAGAAAGGACAGACGGTCAGAAAGGATAGATTTTGAAATCGCACTCTTCGTGAACGAACTCAACGTTAGGCAGCAATCCCGATGAGGCCATAATGCAATGGCCTAACGGCAAAATACAAATGGACGAACTGAGGAAACGAAAAAATCGTAGTAGGACTGGACGCACGACCAATGTGTTTAGGGCATGCTGCAGTCCCAGTCTGTAAAATGATGATAACGTAGTAAATGGAGTGAACGCGTTACATACGAAAGCGTTTTAACGAAAATGATTTAAGGAGACGATGTAAAGTAAACATGCTACAGGAACGTAACACTAGGCAACATTGCAAGGTAGCTCTGCGTGGCTCCTTGCTGAGTTCGTCCCATGCTATCACCACGAAGGTAAAGTACAAAAACAACAGCAAAAACATAAACAAACTGAAAAGAAAGATCCGAAGAGTCCCGAATTACCAATCCGGAGCCGCGCGGCTTGTCCGTGAGTATCTCCTGAGATCCCAGAAGGCATTGTAGGACCTGGGAGAGATGACGGACAGGGGCGACGGCCATCCCGAGGGTGTTGAGCAGTTCGAAGCCGGGACTCGGATCCTGCGATGCGACGATTAACGCTGGGTGCTAGAGAGTCGTTCGTGCCTACGAATGGAACGGTCCGTAATGCGATTCTGCTCGTTTTTAGGATTTTGTGCCGACTGGTGACGACGGAGTATGCAGGACCCTCGTTCTTTGTACAACAGAAGTTTCTCGAAGTTTGCCGTAACGGAAAAGACGACTCGTCGCCATTGCACGGTAACACATTTCCCTAGTGTCCTGGTCTAAAAGCTGCTGTTACCATACAATGGCCGGGTACTATACGATACGTTCTTCTACCACAATTATAACAACCACTATCTACTATGCTATACAAAATAGAAGGAAGCACCATCCAGGCTGGGTCGGGCGTCAAGATGCCCATCTAGTCATTTTTCTTACAAATGCTATATTGCCTATGTATCGTGTTTAGCTGAATCATAATTAATATAATAATAGTTATTATTACTATTCCTATTACCATTGTTATCAAAATAATTATCAGTATAATTGTTGTTATTATTATTTATTATAACGCAAATGTCACACAGTTATCCATGATTCCAATGATATGGGTATTAACATTATTGAGTATCTTGTTAGATATATGATTCTATGACAAAAATAATATATCAATTATAATTAGTCTATTGATAATATAATTATATTAGCGCCATATAAGTAAGTATAAAAATGAATAAACATATGTGCACCAATGCCGAAGTATATGATTGCTTACATTCTTAGAAGAGGGACAATGATTGACTTTACTACATAAATAACACTGATATATTAAAAACATGTTAATACAGAGCATTTTGTTTCAATGTCATCCAGTATGGCCCAGTAAAGCTCAGGAAACGCAATTCATAGTAGCATCTTTAACGGATGGCCCGGACCTTTGCTCAGTTGATAGACGAACATGCTCGATGAATAGCAATTTCTATTGTCTCACGTGCTATCGATGGGCGGCACTCGTCTTAGTAAACCAGTCAAATGCATTCTAACGGAGAAGATCATAATATCCAATATACAAGGTAAGGAAGGTCAAGCAACAAAAACAAATAGTCTGATAGCCTCCCCACATTAATGATGGCCAGAACAGAAACGCGTATCAATTGAAAGAAAAATAGTGGTGGATTGTAACAAAACCGATGGCTGTGAGTTGTTAAAGAGTAGAAAACTACATTCCTATTGACTGGCCATGTCAATAAAACGATACCTAGCATAATATCCGATGGACGTGCAACAACCGCCAATAACATTCTATCGGAATTGACTGCTCGTCGTCGCGCAAGACGCACACGTATAGCAATGTGCATAGATGCACGTGTGCGTGCAACAAACGTCAGAGTAGGGCGACACGAACGTTAGAGACGCCTCTTTCACCACAAACAGACAAGCCAATGCCGAAACAAACGGCATTAGCACGCGTCTCTCTGCTGAGAGCGACAAAGAACATTCAACAAGGAGGCCCTACAAAAAATGGCGCCACTACACGCCATGCACTGTACGTTTCCATACAACAACGAGAAAACGGTATATATACAAACTGAATATACTCATCAGCCAGTTTATGGTTACGGTGAAGTGTGTAGCACTTCATTCGAATGATGAGGCAATGTACAATATCGGCTAATAATAATAATGATTATTGTTATTACTGTTATTGATGACACTGCTGACACAATGAGGTGTTCTAATTCAGTACCGATCATATATCTGTTCATGCGCGTCTGCCCAAAGCAGACGTCACGATTCAACTGAACCGATTGCTTTTGTCATCTCTGCGTACGAACATTATGCACAGAAAACCATCAAACACAAAAAGAAGAAAGGCGAAGCAAAAGATGAACGTAACAGGCGGTACAGACATAACAGAGTAAGAGCAAATGCTAGATAAGCTCGTATAGGTCATAAAGTAAGAAAAATATGACAACAAGCGATAGATGTGTGTGAATGTTTCATTGACGATTAGATGATGCGATGCTGGTAATGATGGAAGCAGTGAAGCAGGTGGGGTGCAGCAGTAGCGAAGCCATATAACGATAACGAGCTACGAGAAGACCTGGGGATTTGAAATTTATCGCAGAGAGAGAGAGAAACCATGGGACCGTATTTGATGGAATAATGAGATTATTGAGGCAAAGGCTTACTAAAATTACCATATTGAAGGAAGGTGACGAGGATGCTGACGCTGCTGCTGTCGCTGCTTCGACTGGTGACGGTAACGGTGATGGTGGTGGTGGTGATGATGATGATGATGGCGATGATGATGATGATACATTTTATTAAGAATCATTTATACAATGTTACTATTACAGCACCATATGGCTAGTGTTATTATAGATGCATGATCGCAATGATTAAGAAAAATTAAAAAGAACAATGACAAGGTAAATCATCAAGGAAATGAAAACTAACCGCAAATAACCTGAGAACACGACGGAAGCAACAAGAATAATACAGGTAACATTTATTCATAACTACAAGCAGACGAACTAAACTCGATAAAGCCAGTCAGGACGTAAACAAAACGGTATTGACGAAGACCTAGCGGAAGACGCTAGTGTTTCTTTTGTCACGCAAGCGCATCGAGGTAAATGGAAACCGGTCGGCGGACTGCTTCGGACCTTCTCAGAGATACAGCATACACTCCTAGATGAACTAAGGTTGAGTATAAATGCCAGCTTCCATGTTCTTGTCACGAACGACGCTGTCCCGCGGATGCCCAAGGAAAGAGCCCATTTTCTCATAATTATACTGTTCCCGTTAGATGCCCCATTTTGTGACTAAGTCTAAGTTAATAAACAGTTGATGAACATCGACCTAACGCTAAAATCACCGGTCTTGAGTCGGGAGAAGAAAGCGGAAGCGCAGTACTTGACCTATTTCTGTTTCTACATGAATGCGCATAACGTGAATTGAAAAGGAAAAAAATTAAGACAGACGATAATGGTTACGATGATCTTAAACAAAAGGAAAACGAATACCAATAATTATCATACTGTTAATATTAAGAATTATAATAGGAAATAATAGTAAGAATGATGATCCCACCAATCCACCGGACAGCGCCCGGGGATCTTAGTAAACAGTCTTTGGGTCACAGCTACAAATGCTCAACGTGTAGGTAGACGCAAAAGAAAACCTAAGGTGAGGCCAGAGGTCGGCGAAATGATGTGGAAAAAGCAACGAGTTGATCGAAAGATGAAGAAAACAGACAAAAGACAGATAACGAAAACCTTAAAGCACTAGAAAAACTTAAAACAAGCTACTGAGAATTGATAATATAATTACAACGACAATACGATTCTAATCACAATAACAGCCACTATTACTTAAGAATAATAACAGTTAGTAACTTATTATCAGAAATCTTGAAGCACTATAGCAACAAAGGAAACAGTACTGCTAGCGTAACTTACTTCTGAAGCGAGTGCTAGTTAGATCTACATGTGAAGAATATGAGTATTGAGCTGGGGAAGATTAACCATTCAGCGAAGGGTTCAGTGAATTGTTATCTCTTATACAGAGAAGAATCATTCAATGGGGGGTGAGTAAGGCTATGAATTATGAGTATGCTATGAGTAGGAAGTGAATCTAAAACAGGAATGAAAATCGAGCCATTTTTCCTAACCAGACGTATGTAAAACACGCAAATTATATATTCCAACTAAGATAGAGGTTAAGCAAGCAAATACGCTTCAAGAAGGTGACGAAAAAATAATGGCGGATTGACCATCGTTACGCCTGGGTTTTTGACTCATTGGAAACATAGCGCACGAATATAGAAAGCCAAAAGATTAATTTTTTCGTCGGAGCGTTTTAGTTAGAAGGATGAACTTTCAGAGAGCTAGACGGAAAGTCTACGTCACTTATAACAAAACAGCATACGACAAAAATAAGCGTAATGAATAAAACATAAGCTGCTATGGGAACACTCCACGTATAATCTAAGATCGTCATTAGTGCTTACCGAAACATAAATTAATTAATAGAACATAACGTAAACGGACAACGTACCCATTGAATTCTGACAAGAAAAAGCAGACTGCCACATTGCCAGTAAGATGCCTAAACATCACGGGTCCTCCTCGTTCATGCGCGAGAACATCGCCTATAAACAGATGCTAACAGTGTCTCATAGAAGAGCTCTCGAGTAATGACAAGGTTTATTAAATAGGGTGTCATAAAATGGCACGAACATAACGCGGTACGTATAATACCGTTAACATCAATAGCCACATTAATAGTAATAACAATAAGAACAGCAATAGAGAACGCAAAAAAATAATCACAACAACCCACAACAATAACAGCGCAAAACATGAACACCATACAATCAGAGAAATACGATGGCGTGAGGATGTGGGGTTGCGTCAAATATGTACGTTGGTTAGAGATTGCTATTCCTAGGAGTCCAGGTGAATAAAGCATTAAGAACAAACATTTATTTAAGGCGTGTACTCATTCAGGTAGTCTTTACTATAAATGCACATAGTCTACATTGTTTAGTAGCTAGAGTGCTGTCGAGGTGGTATCATTGCGTGTGAGTAGCGTTCGCCGCATGCACTCATAAGCGCACTGCAGCGGTATGCTGCACGCATTCTATTGGCTAAGAGCAGTTCTTTTATACGTAACATCATATTGATGTTATAATAATAAGTTAAAATAATGATTTTATATTTCGCTTACATTACGTTACGTTAAGACTTCGACGTTAAAAGGTTATTTCTGTGAAAGACACTAGGAGATCGAAGGTTAGGTTTATGTAAGCATCTGGATTTAGCCGATACGTACATTCCTAAATACATAAGGAATTTGCATGGAGTACCTGGGAGCCTTTGGAAGCAAGTAGATATTACTTCTACGGGTTCAGTTTTAACAGAAAAATGCACTGACCAATTTCGTACTTCTGCGATCTTATTTCACTTGGAATTCCGCTGTTTTGGCTATAAATTTTGTTTGTTTGTTTATTTTTTAATTCGATGTTCCGATCATCTGTATCCACTTAGAAAAATCGGAGATTTGCGGAGGACGCGAAACACACAGGATGCGGCGCCCGCCAAATGAGCCTGACGCACCATCGAAAAGGCTATAGACATCCCAAAAATATACCTATTACAAAAAACGCCTCTGCTTCTTCAACTGCGTTGATGTCTTTCCCACGTCCCTCTATTGCTATTGGAAAACTCTACCAGAAGCTATAAAATCGTTAGCCTGTACTCTTTTTTGTTTTGGCCGTTATCGTATGCTAGTTGCGTGTTTCTACACAAATGAACGCGAAAACCCTTTAGCTCTCTGCGATGAATCGAATTCAGCGGTATTTTTGGCCAAAAAAAAAAAACTAAACAATAAGTGAAAACCGCCAGATGACATTCACGTAACTGTGTATTTACTAGGTATAAAACCCGTCTGCAGCAAGACTGCCCCCAAAGACAAGTAATTAGATAGCTTAAGACCAGGTTAGTCTCTTTCTTGAGCCTGAAGTTACTCTTCGGTCAATATCTCAGTAGCGTACGTAGAGTTGGCCGATGTCTGATCTAAGTCGAATGACAACGCCCTCTATTCTCCAACACATCGACGCAGAAGTACTGGGACGCATCGGTAACTGTGGAGCGCTAAAGCATCCTAATATAAACCGAGTTACGAGTGTTATGGTCAAGAGGAAAACGACCAAATAGAATGTAATACGTATAACTTCCGTTCGAGCAGGCTTTTCACGCGATCAATAATATTTAGCACGCATCTGAGCGTGTTTCACTTTGTACACATCTGAGATATGACCGCACCGAAAGGGTCCAATTTTATTTTTTTAGCAGAAAAGCTCACCATAGTAGATTAGAGAGTAGTGTCTTCCGATTATCAGGAAAGAAGCCACAGTGTGCGAATGCTAGCGCTTGTTTAAAGATTTGTTGCTTTATAACTTACAATTGCTCTCTTGGTTTTACCGCCGGCACGAAGAGAATCTAGCACGATTCGAACGCGACCGGTAACATGGATAACCGTGCGACTGGAGAATAGTACAACTTATACGTAGAATATATGTTTGCGTTTGTATTAAATGATGTCGATTAATTTACAAGGTGACCATTTTGTTAAATGCTCACCGCATGGTAGAAACAGTCGAACACATCTATAAAGTAGACTTGGTCTTTTTCTCCATAGTCACTTAACACATCAGTGTTAAATACTCGTTTAACTGCTCCGTAATCGCTTTCAATGAAATTTCCTGAGAAGTATAATCGTCAAATGAAGTGCTAAAGCCTTTACTTGATTAATGGTCCCACTCCAGTAAAGGTAACGATCTGTCTAGGCAGGTTTACGTGATCTATGAAGTCATTAATACCATAGGATATTTGCTTAAGCAACTCATTCCAGCTGAGTAAACATCTCAGTGAGGTTTCTGTAAGTCTCACCTCAGAGCTTAACCAACATCTGATAACAAAAAGAATTTTTAAAATTTAGCGGATTTAGTATATTTATAGCCACAACAAAAAAGTTGAAAAATCATAAGTTCATCTTTACAACTATAAGTAGATGTCTCATTTGTCTTTGTAAACAGCAACGGATATGATTTCAATAGGTGCGACTCAAAAACTGAAATAGCTCTTGGCCATAAATGGCATTGTTATCGAAGCGCCATCGCCAGACTCAGTTACGCCTCCTATTATTATTCTACAAATGAACAGATGAAAATGTCCCAGCCGTCCAAAAACATGCTTCGTGAAGTCTGTTTACTTTAGTGAGAGAAACAGAGATACGAAATGTACTTCAAATAAGCATTTTACATAGATTACTATTGGAGAATTGCTGGCGCTGTGTTGTCACCTCATTTCAATGGCCATGCAAATGTTGAGTATATTTTTTCTCCATTTATCTCTCTAATAGGACTCTAAATAATTGTACCACTTATAAAGTTATTTGCTTGTACTTTAAAGTGTTCGTTTGCATAGTGAAATTCAAACATTTCAAATGAGTAGTAAATTATTCCGCAATTACAATTAGGCGGGTATTGTCAAGACCTAATATTAACGACCTACATCTTTTGGCCGTTAAGTGTTTCGAAGCTTGCCAATTTAGCTTCATTGGGAGCTAAATTTACGATTAGCACATTCTGAATTTCCATTGCCATTTTCAGTAGAATGAACCAAATTAAGTCCTCATACGAGTTTGAAATTTGTACCAATATAATTTCGAAACCGACAAAAAAAGAAGAGGACGTCACCCATTAACGGACAGTCAGTCTAGTTACTGGTATCATTAAAATGCTTCCGAAGCGAATGTTGAATTTATAAAAATCCTTTCTAAGATAGGAATATTTTGTTACATTTACCTTTCAGTTCTTTCAGCTACATTTTACGTCTTAGAGGGGATTGCTTTACCTTGAATTTTTATGGCAACTTTTAAAAGAGTAGACACAAGGCATCTTTTGAGCTCAAAAGAAGCAGACTTTTGCTACTCAATTGCCTCTAGTGTGGCCCCGTTTCAGAAGGGGCTATTTTAACTCAAAAAAGATGCCAGGGGAGGCACTCAGCGGTATAAATAATTATTACGACCGGCACATCACTAACCCAACATTCATGCCGGCTAGCAGCGTCTTGGCGGCGTGTTTAGATTAGATAATTAGCGTTATAATTTGGGAACACAGATTTCAAACTACTTCGACGGGCTGCCATGCCGGTTTGCTAATGCTATGGTTTCCGGGTTCTGTCGTTTCTCATCTATACCAACGGCTCCCCATGTCTTGACTGGATATTCACTGCCAGCCGATTTTCGTTAGGTTTTTGAATTGCAACTACTTATTTTGAGCCTTGTAGATACTGACATAGTTCGTCCAACACAACTGTCGACCGGCTGTTAACATAGCCTGTATCCTTACTCAGGTTTGCTTCTAGATTCGTTCTATCACTACTATGAGCGCGTAACCGACTAGGGTCTTTTGTGATATATGTGTGATTCTAGACAGGTCTTCCGAGAGAACTTAATTTGTTACGTTCTCTCGGAAGACCTGTCCTGAATTAGTTGTCAGACTTCCGAGATGCCACACGTTTAAGGCGCTAGGTTTCTGTGTCCTTCTGTAAACGCTTACAAAACATACAATGGGCAGATATCGGCCATTTCTTTGAAATATAGACCGACATCGTTTACCATACAAACTGATCCCAGCATGCGGGTCTGATAAGTCAGAAAAAATAGTTGCGATTGAAGAGTCACAAGCGAATGCTTTCAAAATCCTTCAAAGTGGTTTCCTTAGAGTTCTATAAAACATGAAAAGAGCAATAGTCAGAACTGAAACAAGGCACTATTTATGTTAATCGTTATGATATCTAATTTAAAAAAAGAGGCTAAATCGACTCACATTATATAATAGCCTTAATCAACAACAATTACTTGATAACTAAAAAACTAGGTCCATACGTCTGAAAGAAATCGTTATAGCCTCTTAAACGAACTTGGTCTATGACTACCGGAAAATGGTTCAATGATTTATGCAATAAACCTTACATTGGGACAAAATCGAAAATGGGTAGATTACACAACGTGGTTTTAAGGAATTACCAAGCACCTATTATTTTAGTTTGATCAAAATTTCACTGTGTGAGAGAACCCTAAGGCTTATTTTTTTTTGTCTAAAATCGCTATTGCCAATTCAAACTAGAACTGCTCTACACAGCTTCGAACAAATGCGTCCGTACTGCGAGCAATAAAAGTCTATAAAGGCAAGATATCGTCCGGGAAGTTTCCTACCGGCGGTTTCTGTTAAGCGTACGATTTAATCAAAAAAAATAACTGGCTGTTACTCTGTTTAGTAGAATACTACAAAGGTAGCGGGGGGAACCGATACACCGTTCCTACTGACATTAGGTATTAATTAAAGTTTAAAATGCATTGACTTTTTCTTTTGCTTGAGAGAGCAGTGCGCTTCGTGTGATGCTGAAATCCAGGTCGACCACATTAATGTAAAGCCTATCACAAAATTATTATAATATATGTTCAGAGCCTGGAGGTCGTTTGAAAGTGGATTTAGAACTTGCACACGCTTCAAGAATTCAAAGTTACTCAATTATATACCCACCGATCCTCCTTTTGATATGAATTATCTGCTATCTTTTGTTGCACTGCGCATTTTGTTTGTACACCATTAAACAAGACTCGATAAATGCTGAACACCTTACTTAACAAAAACACTGCACCACGCATATTGTTTCCTTCAGTGATTTTTAATCTTTATTGAGCAAAGTGAATGACAGTATAAAATACACTGTCACAAAATAGACCTATTTTGTATCTTTTTTGCAGTTTGTTCAACATGTTTTATACGCATATAAGAAATTTGCGCTATATATACGTATATATAGTGCTAAAATTGTGTTTCGTGCCTCCAAGCGGTAGGCGACACGTTTTTGCTATAATCTCTTTATTTAGATGAGTGAACAGGCACACCGTAGACCTACAGAGATAATGTCGACTACTTGGTTACATGTGCATGGAATAAGATATTCGTGAGAAGCGTATTCCCACATGGCATGTCGGGTGGCTTTCGTGAATCAAGTTGATATTGATGCGAAAGTGCCGCAGAAATCAACAAATGATAAAAATAGATGGGAAGGTTAATCGAAACTTGTTGTTACTATCTAATTGATCCCGGTTATAATATGATTGCACAAAGTTATAGCGAAAGTGTGTGAAATGTGTACAGAGACTAAAACAGTGTATCTATACGATTAACCGTAAAAACAATGATAATAACACCTAGATAGTGTCATGGCGTTGTCCGCCCTATCCACGGCCTGTCTAATGGCCACTGGCCTCACGCAACTATATGGCGTCGAACCGATCACTGGAGATGAGCGCAGTCCAGAATCTGAAATTGAACACTCATGTAACCAAGTATTATCGCGGTGTATAAACTAAGAATTTATCAAATTAAAAAAAGTTTATTAATGAAAATAACCTCTAAAAGGAAAAGACCATTTGCATACGATTTTTATTTAACTTAGGACAAGCGATTCCCACTTGAGGTCACCCCAGTAACTCAACACCTATAAAAACGTTCACTCGTTGAGACGTCTGTTTTCATATATGTGATTAATAGGCCTTCTCTCGATCGCATAAATCCGAAAAGGTTCCCTTTATTTAAAACAACTTATGTAAGGGGCATAACATTTTTTTTGTTATGAGCTATGGTTAACAATTATGGGAATGTCTGATGGCTTGAATAAAGAACAGTGATTGCCACCCCACTTTTCTAAATAGTGCCTAGTCTGTTTGCACTCTTACAGCTAATGAACGCGGCAGATACTCGCAGATGGTTACAGTTTTCTTCGCCCACGTTACATTTTTCCGAACGATTATATACAAAGAAGCTGAATTGCAACAAACCTTTTCAGTGGCTTTCAACAAAAGTTCTTAGTTCGCCCATAGTATCAATCGTTTGTTTTGATTGCCTCATCAATAGCAGCAGATCACGTTCAAACACGCTCAGGTACATTATGACCTCCTCGATAAGATCAGTCTCATACTAATTTCCATAAGATTATAATGCGACGGATCGTATTAACATTTGAAATTAAACACGAAACAGGGTACCATTCGCAATCTTAACAGTAGCATTTTAGTATATTACAATGCATTGCCAGGTGAATCAAAAAGGTACAGTATAGCTCAAAGCAGAAAAACGACCGGATCTTAGAAAAGTATTGAAACTCTTCGATAATGCCTATATTTGCTCGCTCAGGCTAATTAGCAAAGATGTAAGTGGACACCTGCCACACGTTCTAACGGAGCACAGTGTTATCATGCTTGGTCACCACCAAGCCACGAGCAAACAAGCGATTTTGTGTTTTCGTTCTGTTCGATTCTGTTTGCTTCTCTGGAAGAGTATCACCTCGACTTCTTTCGAAATCCTTAATTTAGTTTGATGGATAGAAAAATGCCATGCGAAAACGATGAACACGTTTTTTTTTCTACTCAATCTAAGACGACACTCTGTAGTACGAAGGTATCATTTGACGATGGCTCGGTAATTTCGTTACCTTAAAAGGATCAGAAACCCCAAGGACGTCGCATTTCGAGCGGAAATACACCAGTTGATAAGTACCGGGAAGAACGACCATCTGATCGGAGAATGTCTGCCGGTACACATGGCGCGGTGTTGGCAGGATCGGGTTCTACGAAATTTCAACAGCAACAAAGAGTTAATTTAAGCCAGGATTGCTATTCATAATAATGCACGTGCTTTACGGGGTTTGACGCACGTAAAATGCTTCCGGCAGCAAATTCAGAAAAATTATAATTATCTTCTGTTGCTTCAGGATGAATAGTATCTGAACAGGAACAGGTTGCATTCTTGAAGGAAAGAACTACGAGTTGGCGATTCTGTATTTAAGAGATCATAACATACATAGGGGTAGCCGGAGCTCTTCTACGTTCTGCTAAAGGCGTATGCTAAACTAGTTTAAATACACACATTATATAAGAGAAGTATAAATAACCCGTTACCTCGTCATCGGGGAATGAAATCGTGTCCATAGGTCGCGTATCTACCCAAATGTAGGCCAAATACTTATCCAGGGTAGTAAAGTTTTCCTGCATCAGCCCTATCCAGTCCAAGTTCTGCGGTTGTGCATTGGTTGGAGTACAGAACCTGTACGCATATAAAACAGGTGCACAAGAAAAACGATAAATAGGGATTGACTTAGGAATAAATTTTCAAGCTTTCTTTTTTGTATGTTCGCTTGTTCCCTCATTTATTATAGTAGCCGCAATGCATAACGGTGGGCAGAAAATTAATAAGCCCTTTCTCAGGCATAAAATACGATTAGTTTTCGACCCTATATTTTTTACGATATAGAACAGTCTATCGACTATTCATTCCTCAGAACTTTTTTTTTAATACAACGCTATCTTACGTTGTACCTACAAAGAAAAACCTTACGAAACAAAGGAGCACATTATATAGCATATTATTATTACTATCTTCATTTTATTATAATCTGATATAAACTTTATTTAAATGTCTCTGTCAAAAGCGCTTTAGGCCCATCAGGCTGTATAAATACTGATATAACATAGCAATCTTATTTTCTATTTCTTTCTAGAAATTACAATACGAAATCGTAGTTCTTACCACAGTTCAAAGCCTCGACTGATGCTCCAGTCACTAGTGTTAAAAAAATACACACGATCAAACACAGTGTCGTTACTGAAGACCTTCACAGTGAATAGTGCTGAAACGGGCTTATGGTCGCTCTGCACATAGTCTTCATGAGAGCGATATTCATGGGCAGTAATATCGAATTTATTTCCTTGATACGTATCTTCATTACATCGGTAGAGGATGCGATCCGTCCAAGCAGGCCTGCGAGTTCTGAAGCATTGTCGAAGCAACGCAATATAACAAAACACAAAAATAAATTATACGCTTAACTGTAAAGAGGACCCAAAGGTTCGCGCATTTCCAAATCGCAGGCAAACAGATGGCTCGCAATGACGAAGATAATCCAGCTCACTCAACTGTGACTATTTTTCATTTTTTAGAACACACATCTGACGCTCCAGTCTAATACATACTTAAGCCTAAAGTCCGTCGTTCCAGTTTGGTACTTAAAGGTAGGTTTAAACGAAATTTTGCCTTCAGTCATCGTTTCAAACGCGTCCTCATCGCGTTGTGCCCGGTGAAGCTGAAATGACGAAAAATACCACACTGTTTTCGTCTGACACGTACCTTTTTTTGGGTCATACTAACCATCGTACATGAAGAATACAAAAAAGTACAGTATATTGCAAATGTTTGCATATGACAGTCAATTGCCGACAGATACCAAATGAACAGATAGAGCGAGGCTAATATCGATACAGTTAGAAATACGGCGAGCGCCTTGAATGGGGACTACAAACGCTGTAATTTTCATTCAATGTTAAACGTTCATTAAACGTTGTAGGTTTTCATTCACCATACCTGATCATATTGGAGCATCTCCATTACAGCTTCATCTTTAATAGCTTTTCGGAGATCGTCGATAGTAATCCTTTCGTCAAGACGGAAATTAAGGTCTCCAAACCAGAACACGTAGTCATGGTCCAGAATGTAGCATCCATTGGGTCCACACCAGGCAGTCGTTGCGATTGCAGCATAGTCCTATACAGATTGTGGTGTTAAGATGTTACATATAGAAAATTCGTGTTAATATTGTTCTTGCTATCTTTAATATTTCAAAATCATGTAGTAACTACATGTTCAGCGAAAGTAAGTACACAATTAAAAAGAAGTAACTATATAAAAATAGTCCGTTACAGTACTAACTTGCGCACGCGGGAAACTACAGGTGTATGTTAAAAGGTGAATTTTTAATGATATGAAATTTCCATAATACTTGTACTTTCCCTAGAGCGGGCTATTGTTAGCTATTTTATCAACAGCGCCGCGTCATCCTATAAAACGGAACTTGTAGTAAAAAAGCACGAGAGAATGTATGCTAGTATAAATCAACTTACACCGAGCCTTCGCTTGTACCCATGATCATGGGCGGCCAAATGTGAGTTCGTAAAACTCATTGACGCACCGTACGCGCGAAGGGAAACAATTGACGCGCCCTTATTCCCCCAAGAGCCCAGCACCCCAGTGCGCACACAAGTAGAATATATATTTCTGATATGGTGCAGATGCATTCGCCGCACGAATATCGCTAATACAAGTCCCTGAAATAAACAAATATGTTAATTTTGAGAGGAAGATTATCCAAACGGTCTTACGCTTTGTTGGTTATTAATCGTCTTTTTACAACAAACAAAAACTTCAAGCCGATTCAAGCTAAATTCGCAAAGCTGACGTCATCGATTTCTTCGCTTTTTCCTATAGTAATAGGCGCTGTGGCCGCCTTTTTTACTAAAGTGTCCAAGCTCAATTTTGACTTGAAGCTAAGTCGGCTGATAACAAAATATTTGCTGCCTTAACTTTAACGAATCCTCATTATGTCTACGGAATATGTATTTTCAACAAAAATACACTAAAAGCTCCGCAAAATAATAAATAAGTATGGATAATTTGTATGGAAAATTGAGACGCTGAAGCACTTCGTCAAAATATGGCTAAATAACTCTAGATTTTTTTTCCACGCCTAGGAGTTATTACTAGGTTTGCATTTCTGAGTGGGTTTTACGACAAGATAGGCGAAGATAAATCGCTTTCTGTATCTAGACTTTAATCCAGATGAGCTATCGTACCACCTTGATTGTTTTTCCTGTGATATAGCAAAATTGTACACTTTAAACTGTGTTAGTTCTTTTGAATATTTCTTATTGTGTACAATGTAATAAAGTATTATTTATGATTATTTTCGTATCCTAATGTATAAGACAGATATATTTGACAGAATGAAGAAAGCTATTAGAAACTAACCTGAAGTCTATAGCTAATTAATTTAACATAATCAAGCTCCGCTAATATTTGTCGTAGCGGAGTGATCCACTCCTGTTCAAGGAGCATTTCGCTGAGCACATTCCGGGGCCTCATGCTCACCTCCTGGTATCTGTTAATAACCAAGTGAATCATTTAATAATATTAACATTTCCCATTTACAATATAGAAGGGGAGACTTTTTAAGCATTTACTAGATTAATTTTGTGTACTTAATTTTTCTATGTTGGAGATTTCCAAAGATGTTTTCATTTACCCTTAATAATAGATTAAGTAGTCCATTGGAGCTCTGAGCGAAGATATGTTAACTACTTCTCGATCACGTTACCTTTTTTTAATCAATTTGTTCCTACTGAAGCACAAAAATATCAAATGCAATAAGCTTGACTTACCCAACAGCGTATAAGTCAGGTAGGCTATTTTTGTCAAAGGGTTTCCGTACTCCAAGGAGGTTCCGAAGATTTTCTGTTGGTGATGTTCCCGCAACGTTCCAGGTGATCACTCGGATACTGGACAAAGATTAAATAAATTTATTATGATAATATCCTATAGGCCTGTACACATTTGCGTACACTGGGCTACACGTATCCTATTTATAACATATAACTGGGCGGCAAATACAAAAAGACTGCGCGATCTAAATGGCTCGAATCTTACCTTTGGAGCTGTGTAAACATTGTATAAAGCAAAGAACCTGTAAAATCACTATTGACTTGCTCCTGCAACCAGGAATAAATAAACCGTTTACTGGAAGATCACATCTAAAGCATTTGCTTTACCTGAAGTTCCGTAATTTTGGGTCAGTCATGATCGCCGGTCACTGAAATCGTTAAGCGACAAAACAAGACTTTAGTTACAACTGCGTTAAATCCTTAGCGGCAATATACCGCTAATAGAAAATTAGCCGCAATGTAACTAAGTTAGATGGACTTTGTAAGATTGCATTAACTTAATCCTTTCTAGATACATAGATTATTGAGAGCAGTGGGTTTCCTAGTTGGCAGATGAGCGCCACCTCACAATCATAAGCGCGCTAGACGAGCACACACGGAATAATCACAAAAATCTGTAAGAATACCCGGTTGACAGCTTAATCAAGTCTTATCTTTGCTTTCGAGATAAAACCTGTTTCATAGCAGTCGCTTGTTGGGCTTACTGGTAGTAGGTCGGCATGTTACCTTGTCTCTTGTAATACCATATAGCAGCGGGCCAACCACACAATAAGCAAAACAAGGTCCATGCCGCATAAAATCAGGCGAGATGTGCAAATGAATAGAGGCATTAAATCGAACAACTGCTCTAAAAATTTGCCATTCGACTATAATTAGACAGCATATTGACCGCTGTAAATTCCATAATATCCAAGAATAGAACTTTAGGTTAACGTGCGTTTTTATAAAAGAAGTCCAGAGTCAGCGTAGGCTTATTTGTAATGGACAGGATTCGAAGGAAAAGCACTGTAATCAAAATAGAAATTTTGTATATAGAAACTCATCTTACAATTGATCTATCCAGAAGTTGAAAAAATCCAGAGCGTCACTGTTGATATAAATTATTTCTGTTTAACTTTGTTTACAGCAATAAGCGTGAGTTGATGCTGAAGGAAAACTTATGATTCAGAGTTTTATTAACAAACAATTTTTTTTGTCAATACAAAATCTACCGTATGTTAATTCTGCAACGATGAAAAATATAATAGCAGATCTCCTATAAGTTTCATTATGAAAATGCTTATTCTCCAGGGTAGGCAGGGTTCGACGCCACGCGCCACACAAGTGCGCTAGTGAACTAGTGAATGATGCCGTGGAAAATCGTCTGCTTTAGCCGAAAACTGTTTTAGTTCAAATTGCAACGATCCAGCCACTTCCAAGGAGAAAAACATACGTAGAGAAACTAGAGTGAGCATCGTTATGACATCGCACCCCACAACAGTTAGGACTCAAAGACGTTAGACAACAGTGACGTAACCATAACAGTGGCGGCTGCATTAAATATCTCGCTGATTATGATTACTGTTAGAAGATGAAACGGCAACATTTTCGGTTTAAATAATAAGACCGAACAAAGAAATCTATATATATATATATGTTTTTGTATAAAGATTTTGGTCAGCAGTGATTTTCTGGAAGATTTACTTAGGACACTTAGTGTCACCAAACAAGAGCAAAGTCGAACAGGTAGAAAGTCGAACACGCTTGTTACTGCATCGTTAGTCCCCATATCGTTTTATATTATCCATGAAAACCAATAACTAAATAAATACGATTTGATTGGTAGCAACATCGACTCTATATGGTTATAAATTCTATTCCTGGAATTGAAGTCCACTTCATTCTTCAAATTACTATAGAGCTCAACGCTATATGTATATAAAACACAGATTGTTTTTGAGTTAGGAAATTTATATAGGACTGAGAAAGACTGCTATGCGCAAGCAAAGCTATCTCTCTTAATAAACTTATTGATCAATACATAAAAGTGGGAGGAAGGTCGTTATATATAGATCTTATATATAGGACGCCGTTTCTAATAAATTTAGCTGAAGAAATTATATAGAAAAAGTAGTCACGCAAAACTAAATAGATCACCTAGATAGATGGTCAGGATAAACGCAGTGCTCATAAGATTCAGGCAGTTTTGCATCATCAAACGAACAGCTGGACTGTCATTTCAGCTGACCACTTTATTGCATCTTCTGGCACTCTGTAAGTACAGCCACTTCTTCTAATCAAAGTAATCGACCATTCAATAGAGCGGTTTCCGTAATCCACTGGTGAGGTGCCTTCCATGCATCATTTATTCGACAACATATATGACAAAGACATGAATGGGGTGACGGAGTGAAAGACTTACTGGATTTAACAGTTTTTATCTTAAGAACAACTTCAGTAGTAAGGGAGACACTGGCCTAGTAGCAATCTCCACCAAATCACTTCACACTCTCTGTATACTTACTTAATGTTTTGTTATTGTGACAGGGCTGACGTACGAGCGCGAAGACGATCATCGAACAAACACAATGCCTTTACCTTTGCAAGAACATTATTTAGTTTCAATGACAGGAAAGTCCGGCTTTCGCAACTCTGAATTTTCCTCACTCCGTCGATTATGAAAAATTAACGGAAACTGGATTGTGCAGACGGAAGGTGTGTAACAGCCAGCTAGTCGTTCCGTCTGGGGTTACCTTTGAAATGTAGTTTGCAGGAACGGTATTTGTGTATGGAATGGGAGAGTTGTGCATTAATCGACTGGGTAGAAGTTAGTTGCACCTAACAATAATTCAACGTACATTGAATAAAAACTTAAAGGGGGGGGGGGACACATCATGAACTAACGGTGAACGATTGCATTCCGCAGTAAAAAGTGTTTAAAAGAGCTGTAAAGGGCTTTCAATTGATCAATAAACTTTCATTTCCACAATTGTAAGTTGATCTAAGAGCAGTTCTATCACGTTTCTATAACCTGTTGCTTTTGTTCAGGGTCTGCTGTGACTTGGAAAGTTCGAACAGTTTCTTAAAGCCCATCTTATCATAAGTAACATAGTGCATATATGGTCCATTTGTGTAAGTCAATCTGGTCTATGCGAGAATATCATAAATTACAGTGAGCAACATATGTGTTACAGATTTGACGGACAGCCATCTAACGAAGCAGACACAGGCAGTTGTCCTTACTTACAATTAGGTAGAATCCGTTCATTTTCATCAGGATATTTTATTAGTAGACTTTCCTATATTTACATTTATTATTCATTCACAACGGGAAGCTGTGAGGCACTTCGAGCTTGAAGTCGGCCAAAAAAAGAATTTGTTGCACTTGCTTTTCGAATCAACGTAGAACATTTCTATTAGTAGTAATTATGTTATTAAAAGTATTGTTTACTGTTCATTTGTTTATACTACTATGCTACCTTGTAAGTAAATTGCGATAACCAAGGCCCTCATTAGGAAATAAGTTATGAAATACTTAGCTGCAATTACCATTCGAAGTTTCGTAAATCCTCTTCATAACACTTCAGAACAACAATAAATATCAGTATAATAATCAAATCATTGCAACGTTGCTACATGTACAATATTAAATGTCGCACAACAGATGACTTTGCCAGGGAATCAAAAAAAAATGGCGCTCTTCCATCATATCTTTTGTATAGTTTTTTTTTCTAGTTCGTTTGCTATATGGGAAATTATCAGCTAAAAAGATACATGAAGAAAAGTATAAAGCCAGTCTTTTTTCTAACAAACCCAGCTTTTAGAACAGCATATCGTGTACGATTATACACTTAGGGATTACTATACATCAACATGCGTAGAAATCCAGAAGGAAGAATATATGCAATTGTGTTCATTACAATTGCCACTTTTTAATATATTCTACTTCCATTACTTTTATGGGTTTATTTCCATTAAATTCTTTATATTACTGTGGTTTATATACCAACAGATTCACGCATAGCTAGTCAAAAGGCAAGTATAGCCAAGCCAGTTTTTATATGCAAACGTGTCCCGGAGCTAATCTACTTTATGGGTAATGTTCTGCCAAGGATGGCAAATCCATAAGTATCTATCGAGGTATTTATAGTACGGAGGGATCTTTGTGTTTGTCCATAGAGTTGTGTAATCAATTCTTTTGATAAACAAGCGTTTCTGAATTACCCATACCTGCAAGCCTACGATTTGCTGGTGCTTACAACCCCAAAACAGCGGCCTACCCCGCGTTTTCATTCCTATCCTCTCTTGGTGACTACTGAATCCTACGTTCTTCGTGAACCAGTGACCGGGAATTTCCCCCTCAGCTCATCACGGATTACGCCCCAGCCCGATAGCTCGCTCATCCCAATACGGGGGCTTCGCCAAACCTCTATCATTCAATGTGAGAAGTACTTTACGATAGGATGCAACGGCTACTGAAAGCCAAGGTTTTCGTGAACTTTTTACTAGAGGACATGCCGATATTATTGCCCCTTTTCTAATGCTGTTTTGAAAGGTACACCAGTTCATTTTTAACCCGCTCATTGAGACGCTCATGAATATGCGAAGTAGTCAGTCATTTATGAGGATCCTGAATTTACGGAAGTTTACGATTCTCCATTGCCTTCTTGCGAGACCGATCAAATTTGTCGGGTAAAGTTTTATGGCACCCGTTTATATAACACTACGGAAAAGCTAAAATTTTTATCGACGAGCAGAGATTTTAATTTGAATTTCGTGGTAGAGAATTACGTCAGAGAAAAAATATCATCTGATAGTAAGCTATTAAAACCTTACAGATACATAATTGACTAGTTGATATGATATTGCTGCGCTATTGATGTTGTCGGAGCTGAGACCACTACACAGCGCCAAAAAGACACTCCGATAACGAATTATTAATGCGTCAGTTGATAGCGATTCCCAGTTTAGCAAGGTATGCTGATGGTTCCAAATCGAGTTTTTTTCGTTGCTAAAAAAACAATTACTTTCAATCATAGTATATTAACGCCGCTTGTGTGATAAATGTTGAGCCAATATGCATATAGTGTCGTTTGCCCACAAAAGTCAACTCTGTTTATCGTGCATTTAAGGATGACAAACATTATAATTAAGTTGAAGATGTGACCACCTATCTAATAACAAAGGCCAGGCAACGTGGGGGCAACATTCAACTCCATGCGGCCAGCTGGACCAGTCTCACTGAGTATCACAACGTTGCGTTATTGCTGTTCCGCCGCTGCACTCTCTATACAGACAGCAAAGGTAAAAAAAACTACATATCCCTCACTCCCTGCAGCACTGACCACCATTTTTGTGGGGTCCAGTTGTAGTCTTCTTGGTAGTCATATTAGCAACTAAATAATAGGTTGAGAGCTTACGTTGATCGTGCGCCATTGGAGCCGTATACCCGAACACAATGTGCGAACGTCCGCAAAGTGATCAGGCTCCAGTCTTCCTCATGGCGCGCACTGCGATTGACAAACACAACTGATCTTTACTACTTCCAAAGGAGAAGTTCCATCTAGCAGACTGTGCGACTGGTCAATGATATCGAGTACATAATATCCATTGGTTAGCTTAGCTGTTTAGCCAAAGTTATTGCGGAACCAAATCATGCTGAAGATCTGTTCGTTGCAGGATGAGAAGGCCATCTGTAAAACGAAATGAGTCACTCGTTATATACGCCATTTGTACATCGGCGACGGTGAGACAAAAAAGTAAAATGATAGTTTCTGCTCGTTGTCCGCCGATGATTTAATTTTCTCGCTGAAACCTAATGATGTTCTCAAACTATTTAAATTCTTAATAACGCAATACCATGCGTACAGCATGTAGTTGTGTTTGTCTAGCGTGAGTATCGTCGCACTTCCGGTCCACGGAATCTTCTCACGGATGTAACCTCACTGCATCGAGGGCTATACAATTTTAGCTAGCAGGGAGTATTGGCGCCTAAACGTTTCAGCCCAATGCAAACAAACCGTTGCGTATATTGTTGATTAAACAGCTGCGACACAATGACAGATGTTAGATAATTGTACGCTTCAATTTGTCGTTCGTCGTTGCAATTGGACTAGATAAAGCGGCTAAAAAAAAAGCAGCAATACCGAGATTTTTCAATATTACAAATTATGTAGCATTCATATAACTTTCTATGGAATTTAGAATAGCTAAGTGCAGGAACGACGGGTTATCTTCCGTTAATGGAACTAGAGTTGTCTTCCGTTTCGTTGCTTAATGTTTGCGTTGTTTGCGTCGTGGCCGCAATAGCACCTGTATTCCTGGGCTAACCATTCGAATTCGTACACAAATGCAAGAAAAAAACGCCTACGTGCTTACCTCTAGACACATAAAAAATATTATTAAATCAGTGCCTGCATTTAATCGAACTCAGTGCAAACTGTGGAATACATTGGCGCATAACGCCATTTTACTTACAAGACTGATTTTCGTTTGAGTAGTTGATTATTCGGCCGTTTGGATGATGCTACAGCTGGTAAAGAAATACTTGTAAAAAGAGATCGCAACAAACTTGTGGGCCGTGATTATAATTTTAACATTTAACAATTTTATAACACAGAATTTAATGACATAAATTTAAGTGGTAGCTAATTTTGTAATTTTCACACAAATCACACATTTACAGATTCACTGCTTTGGGGCCACCTTACCATTCCTGTATTACCTCTTCTTTGTTGATTTACTTTCAGGTTATGATATGATTTTTGCGGTCAACTAGAACGCAAAAAGCCAAACAAATCACATAACTAAACGGCAAATTGTCCACAAACAGGGAAAATAAACTCCTCTAAATTTGTCCATTCCCAGCGATGTCCTGCTGTTGAAAGGTGTTAAGAAATTGCTAAGAAATCAGTCACAAATTTATACTGGACAATGATAGACTGGCGTACACGTACGAATCGTTACGAAGTATATGCACTGGCACCTTGGCTGTATTTGCAGTATTACACGTTCTTCGCGCGTTCGGTATCTGAAGCGACGCACTGCCGCGAGGTCAGACTGACTAGATCATTCATATCACCGAGCGTTCACAGGCCCCGTACAAGTCAGAATATCCCTACGGCAGACTCTAAACATCTTCAAATGAAGGCTTATTTAAGTACATGTTTCAACGCAACTGTACTAGCTATCTGAGATCCGAAGCGATTCCCACGGCCATTGAATGAACCGGCTTACGAGAGCCTGCGTGGTCATTTTCACCTGGTTGCTCTGACTCTGCCCCTGCCCCGCTCCTTGCCCACGTAGTCCGGTTCATGCGATGGCAACACTAAGCGGATTCATCTGTTTGCCCTCTATGCTTAGGGTAACAGGCAGCACCAAGGGCAAGTAAGTGTAAAGACGAGCGACTGAGCCAAATACAAACAAACTAACGCAAACTAACCGCCCAACTTCACGTCCATGGCTAAGAATAACGTAACATAGATAATAACAATAATAATAACAACAACAGTAATAGGCAATGAACAACTAGCGGCGTGTAGAAAGCAAAGGATAGGCATGGCTTGATCGAGGGATGGCTGAGATGAACAGCGATAAAAGCAGATGCAACTTGTAAGCTATTGACTAGCCACATCGTCTACGATTACGGAGTCCGCTGTTCGACGTGACTCTTTCTCTTCCGCCATAGACAAACTATATATATCTACTTGCTCCAGAGTGTGCTGTCGTTGCTTATTGGCACATAGCAATTCTGTAGACAGGTCCGAGCACACCCTAAGCTAGATCGGGAGAATAAAACTGGGCAAGGGAGTACACTAGGTGCCATTATCCGTTGCAACTGTTGTCCGTCTTTAAGAGAAACTGCTCCACGCACACCGAAAGGCAGAGGACTCTGGCTGCCTAGCGTTGCTTCGGCTACATGGTCGCGAACGGGAATGTTGGTTTGCGGCTTCCACACAAGATCCTTCTGGAGATCTGATCCATCCGACTGAAGGTGCTAGTCTGCTGCTCATCCCCCCGCTGCTCGGCTGGTAATTGATTGTAGCGACTTCAATCTCTGATTGACCG
Source organism: Varroa jacobsoni (assembly GCF_002532875.2). Lineage (NCBI taxonomy): Eukaryota > Metazoa > Arthropoda > Arachnida > Mesostigmata > Varroidae > Varroa > Varroa jacobsoni. The sequence continues at coordinate 55,165 of NW_019213896.1, forward strand.
AGGGCCGGTACAAAAAGGAGTTTCGAGCTGCACTATGAGACCGAGCGTGTATTGGTGTAGATGTACGACGGCTGCCAGGCGATGCTTTGATGTCGGAACAACAGCACTGAAAAAGTGCACAACAGCGAAGCAGATTTGCCTCAGCAGATTGTGATGCGTATTGACACATAGGTACGGGTCTGGCTGATCATCAAAGTTTTTTTGAACGCGTTTTTTTAAAGCCACAGAATGCAACAGGCAAGCCCTGCTAAGAAGACGCATATGTAAGAAAACAAAGAGCCAATGATTATCATCTATCGAAAGTTTTATATACGCATTACGTCTTTACGCTTACATTTTACATGACGTTAGCCTATTCTCGTTTTAGAGATTCGCTTTTAGTGTCTTCTATGGGCGGTAGCTTCAACGATTACCACAAATGAATGAAGGCGGCCTAATATTATAAAGTTCTAGTAAAATGTAATGTTTATGATTTTACATTTGAGTAGCAGTAAAAGGCCTACAGTTGCTAGTGGCTGCCGTTTGCAACTAAATTTCAATACACTTGTGCCTCATTTTGGACAAGCGTGCGTACTACGCACTTTCACAATTATGAGGACTTACTAAATGCCGTACATAATAGTGGATAACCTGTTGATTTATCCTATTTGATTTGATATGTCACCTTTTGAGAAACACTTATCACCCAACTACCGCGTGTAACTTTTCAAACATCTAACCAAGACCGAATTCACTGTTCAAGCGCGTTATTATATAGTTTATTTTTCACGCTATTTATAGCACTGAGAGAATTTTCTTCGAAGAAATATGTTGTACCGGTCGAATTTCAATAGTTTCAATAGATCGAAAAAATAAAGTTCTAATTTCTCTAATTCCTATTAGAGTATTTGTGTTTTTCTGCGTAACGAGTAGGCCATTATCCTGCACAACAACAGAAGTACCTCGTTTCTCGAGATTTTTTTTCTCGATTTCGACGCCGGCTACAAAGCTTTGTGAACAAGAATTCGTTTTTTTGTGGCTAGCTGTGGATGGGGATGTTATTGAGGCTTTCCCTGGCCGTATGAAGGGATAGGACACTGGTCGTAGGGGAAAGACATTGTCTCCTGGCAAAACTACTCTGACGACAATTTGATGTCGCGCCCAGCTGTCGTTTCGAAGTCAGCATCAGAGGAACGGAGTTGGACTCGGTTGATTGTTTCAAGGGGTCGGGGACGAACCTGTTTCTGTGAGGTGCCTCTAACCGCCCCCGTATGAAGGAGACGGCGACGGTCGAATGTTAACGTTTGGCTCGTAAAGCATCTTCCGTGACTCCATTTCTCGTGCAGAGGTAAGTGATCGTTTGATACCACGAATTCGCTCGCATCGGGGTAAATCAAAGATCGTTTAAGACGGACATCATGTTAGGTACACCGTCTTTGTAAGGTAATATTTGTAACAGCAAAAGAAAGAATAAACATTTTAAGACTGAAAATAATTGTGTATGTATGCATGGTCAGGCAGGTTGTCAGAAGTTAAATGATTTATAAGGTATGTAGCCTTGGCTGCGGTTTCGCTTCCCTGATTTGTTTGTCTGAAATGAATTGCACGATCCTAGGATACGTTTTCGGTTAAAGGCTTGTTTGCAAGCATCGCTCCCCTTACAAGTGCATCACGCTGCAGGTCTTCAGGCCAGTAAAACTGACAGGAGGGCCTACTTTTGTGGTTTTAACATAGCTTTATTTAACGGGCTGTGGAGTTATGCAATACTGGAAAAGCTACCATATTCAGGCCTCAATTGTCTTAATGAATTGCGTAATCAGCGGGTTTTTTTTTATTTTCGGATATTTTCGGAAACATCTAGATGTTGATAGTATAATGAAAGTGAACTGAAATGACTTTATACTTAAATATGTACAATGTGTGTCAACAGAGCAAGATTTGCAGGTAATTTTTTCTATGAAACTGCAACTATCTGATAATATTGATAGTACAACCATCAGATACCTTTTTCAGACAAACATTTATGTCAGTTTCCATGACTAAATACGGATATATATATATACATATATATATATATGTATATATATATATACATACATATATATATATATATTAATCCAAAGCTTGATCTTCTTTAACTTACATCTATTCTTACACCCTTTAGCCCATACTATTGTTCAGCTGTAGACAAGGACATACGCTAACTTCAGATTTAGTGTTATCGTTTGTTACCAGTAACATTTGTTAGCAGTTATTTTACTATTTAAGTTAAAAAAGAAACATAGAATGACTGAAGATTAGGCTATTGCTCAAATAATGACTTAACTAGCTATTTGTCTACAAATCGACTAGTTAAATAACTGGATAGAGTTGTTTTAGAAAAAAAAAAAACTGTGTAGAATAAACGAGTCCCATTGTCACAGGCAGTTTGTCAATGGCTCGCGATTTGGTAACCATACGAAAAGAGAGGGCCCCGTCTACTGTTTCACTCCAATTATCAAAATAATGATGTTACTTTATCGTCGACAATCATACCTTTCCATTATCGGATAAGATCTAACGCTGGATTGTAACAGTGATAAACGACGTTTTTGAGTATAATATCATTTATCTTTGAACTCGAAGCAGTTATCAAGTAATGTATTGCTAACACGATTCACAGTAACCCGAATTGTATCCTTGAATTTGATTGGTCCATCACTCAATAGTTTCTCATCTCAAACTATTGAAACTTAACGATCAAAAAGTATCGTAATCGAAACTTCTGATGTATAATAATATGTTCGTCTGGTATTGCGTTACTAGGAACTAGTCCATTCTCAGAATGTGGATAAACTCCAGTTAAATATTCCATATGTGTACAGCTACGATCGTATCTTATTGACAATGCTGCATCTTAGGTAGCCATAACTAGCTATCAATAGTTCTGGGGGTTAGAGTTTCAACCCTGAATGATGGCGGACCGAATGATGCTGCTGTTTTGTTCGGGAACCAATGCTGGCTCTCCCAGGATTGTATCCGATTTACTCGCCAGCTTAAATTGATACAATTCGGCCTTTGCTTGGTCTCACGTGTCAACTGCACCCAGTAGATTCTTAGCAGTAGATTTATAGCGATTGGACTTGACCTAGATCGCTCCCATTAATGCCGAATGCATACAATATCCAGCGAACATCGAGCAATGATTCCTGCGACACGAGGCCTTCCCATTGTAGCAGACTTCTAAAAAAATTCATGGCCAGACGATCGCAGCCAGTCTCAGACAAGAGTAATTTATGATTCAATTATTAGCACGTTTAAGTATACGAAAATAAAGTTCGGCGTGGGTAGGTATAACGCGAACCTCACACTAACTCTCATTATTTGAGTTATCATATATGCACGGTAATATAGTGTGATTTTAATGTAACGTAAGCTGCTAAACAGCTGAGCATCTTACGCTTTACGAATCACTAATTTGGGCACATGTGTGCATGTTATTGAAGTTTAGAGAACTGGGATGACAACAATAGCTATTGCTATTGTCTTTGTTGCTGTCGTTAGTTAGATAGCGAATCTAATAACCCGATCTCGTCTCTCCCCCACGCGTATGTTACCGTGTATGAGTCAGTCTCTAAGAAAGTCTGCCGGTAGGTGACTCCAGCTCAAGGAGCGACTCCAACTCCAGTGAGCATCGGCAAGCTCCTCCTCTCCGCTGGCAGCGTTCTCCTTTCTCCTGGCTCCGCCCCGAAGGACCGCGCTGTGAAGCTACCACGTCCCCAGTTGGTCCCGTACACTTGTTGGAAACGGAAAAGCAGGCCAAGACAGTCTGCTTCCAGCTTTCCAGCAACTTCATCCTTTTTTAATTATTGTACCTGCTGGAGGATACAAATGTACGAAGCTGAACTTACATTCTAGTGGAAGCACATTATCGAGAAGAGTTTGATTCGTATAGTTACGGCCTGTCGAAAAGATTTTCGGCAAGCACTCGGCGACAAATCGAAAACGGAGCACTTAAGCAGATGCTCGTACAAAGAGAACCTGTTAAGAAATTGCTGAGTACCTGTGAAGGCGCTTACGTGAATCGTGTCGAGTCAAGATCGTCATACATAGAAGAGTTTTGAGTCGAATTTATCAAATATTGGATCCAGCATTTTCACAGAAAAAAAGCAATTTTGTTTTGGTGGACAGTTTTTTGCGTACTGTTTTGCCTCCCCCCCCCCCAAGGATTGCAGTGAAGTTATCCTTTTGAACTTAGTTCTATGAAGAAATGCCTGAAAACTTAATTGTGACGAATATTATCAAACCACCAAATAACGCGTGGTTAGCGTACTGCATACAACAGCGGGCTGTAAAGAAAACGGAGATGCTTTGCCCAGAGTGGCAAGTGTAGGTAGGTGGTGTCCATGTATACAGCTAAAGTGCCAAGAGGCTGTCCTACAGCCTACGTAGACGTGACTGGGGCAACAAGGGGGCGTCGGAGATGGCATCACACAGTTCTGGCAGCACCTGGGCAGTTCATTATGAGGACTCCACACGTTACGGAGTAGGAAACTACTGTCTGCGTAGTCTGATCGTAGTAAGTTTTCTCCTCATTGTCACGGCTACACCTCAAGATTCGCCTCAGAATGAAAAAACATCTCATTGGTGAGTTAGAGTAACGAGAGCGGTGTTGATAGCCTTAGTAGGAATGCGGACCCTATGCGTATCTTGCCGTGAATACAAAGCCTTCTTTTGTCTAGAGTTTACTGCTGTTGTTTACATATGTCAACGTCTATGTTGCAAAAAGATTTTCTTGCATATTGGGTGTAACGAAATTCTGACGTACTAAATAAGATGAATAGAAGGTAGCCTAAAATTTCATTAAAGAATTTTGGTTGGACTCGTGGTTTGTCTCTTCTGACCTTATTATTGTTTTAATACAGTTTAAATGAAAATAAGGGGTGATAATTCGTAGATTTAGAATGTGATATCAGCAAAAAAGCGATAAGAATCAGGTCTAAGAAATTTGACGGGCTCGCTAAACAACAGAGCCGTGTGCACTTCGTCCACTAAACCGAAACGTATAGACAATCGCCTGCTAGCGCGCTACAGAAAATATGGCTTTTCTGAAACATATTCATTGTTACAACACTGCACCTTTGCCTTGAGAAAAAGATAATAAACAGTCTGCCGCATCTTTGAATAACGAATCTACCGTACGCCTGATTTCTTTCCGACCTCCTGTAGAGATCAAGAGAACTTTTCATGGTAGATGTGAGCTATATCTGAACTCGTGATATCGGTCGTCGACAAGACTATGGCATTACTATCCGTTGCCAAAGGAAAACGACCACTAACGTTGCTAGAGTCTACCATTCAATAGCTCTTCTCTTCTCTTTCTAAAAACAGTGTATTTCCACTTCTACTTAATTCGAGAACACAGAGGAGATATCGACAATCATTATGAGAAGACAGTTATTTCCACGAAGATATTCGTTTGCCGCATCGAAAACCTGATACTAAAATTAGCTGTAAACTGTTGTGTGAGTTCATCTGCAGCAGCTGACGTGATAAAGTGAAGATTGTCTTCAAAGAACCTTTCAAAGAAACATAATATCTGAGAGCTAGGGCTTCAGTAAATAATATCGATAAGTATAATTAAAAGTAAAGAAGCCGCTGACAAGCTAGGGCCGAACAAACGTTATTACGAAATAGCACCATCACTCACGAGTAGGGACCAACGGGGTCCTCGAATAGAATTCGGTCGCCTAAAATTTGCGCTGTTCAATCTGACGATAAACAACTTTGCTATGTCGGTTCGTTCTATCCAATGTCAACAGAATGACCAAACACAAGTATTTTATCTGCACTATCTAATGCGTCCAGATTTCTTTTTTATGGAACCTCCTTAAAAATTGGTGAGAATTTTTGTATCGATTGAGCCTTAGGCCAGTATCATCTCCACTAAATGATCTGCTTACTGAACGCAACAGGCGCTTTATCGCCTCATGACGCCTACATTAAGTAGGTAACTAACTGCATAACTAATTCTGCTATCAGACCAATTAACTTATTTTCCGCATACACCGCTTCTAAAGCCCTATCTGGCTGATACTGCCATGATGGGGTTATATGACAGGACTCAAAGGTCGATCATGCTACCTTTAGAAAGGCACCCGTTCGAGATGCAACTTGGAGGCTAAAAATGTATTCCGAAACTCGAAAAATGCCAAAGTAAGCCTTTAGTCGATAGTGTAGTTGCCTTCCACATGTTGGCACTAAGGAAGGCGCTGCATTTACATTACCATTACAGATATGTAGCATCAAATAGGCAATAATAAGAAAGTAACCAGTGCTCTAAGTCGATTCCTTTTGCTAACACAGATGGCAACAGTTTCGTCAATGTTGATAACGGCAACATCGATATCCAACGCGAAACGTGACCTTGAAATATAACAAATACCACGGACAGATAGGTTGATCAAAGCTACTTCAATATCTATTTACCGGGGAAGATCTTTGTTTTATTCGAAATTTTTCTGGTTTCAAATATAACTGTAATCTGCATTCTTAATAGCTCTGTGTTGCGGTACTAATAACGTAAAGGCGATAACATACAGCAAGCAAGTGTATCTATGTTAAGTCTCCTGTTAAAAAGGCGAGCCTCGAGCGCTCATCTTCATACTCTGTTGTTATACAGTTTTCACATTTACGAATACAAAGATTATTTAGCCTGCAGGAACCTTCCAGTTCGGCGAAGCACAAGGAAACTGCACACAGAGTGCCTTGCAATTATATTTCCATAGTCCTGCACACCTCATTCCTCTCCAAACTTGTTTTTGCCTTCGATAAGTCTATATATATGTATATATATATATACCAACGTTATCTTATATTGTTTAACATATGGGTAACTTCGGAAAGTTCCATGCAGTTTAAAGTAGTACTAGGGAGCAAATGTGTTAGTCTATTGCATTCGGAAATACATAGACTTTTTATAGACATAGGAAATACAGATATACGCGAAGTCTGTCGCATTGGAGAAAAACAGCTGAATGGCGTTCGATTATATTTTAATATAAAATGGTACAGTAACTGTATGGAGTCGAGGCACGTGCGGATTGAGCTGCTACGCTCAGTGCTTTCTGTGTTCCGTATCTCCTCTATATATGTAGATACGGTTCTTTGGTCGATAGGGTTAGTGTCATTTCTCGATACGTACATCTATCGACGAATTTCATCGAAAGAACACTTCGTGTGCTATCGAAGTTACCGGTGAATCCGCTTATCCTTGCTTTGAGTCTTTGAGGTTCAAGAGCCTTTTTTAGATGCGCACATTCACCTTGTTGTTTGAATTTAGCATTGTAATTCTCTGAGAATTATCACTTACGTGACAATATGGCCGGCGCACTCTCCCGTGACTGCGGCACAGTTATTGTTATGCGCATTTTTTAGCTTTTTCTCTTAAAATGTGGGCATAAAATGTTAAATCCTAAACGTTTCCAGTGATTTTTTTTCTTTTAATCCGATGAGGGTTAGCTCAGCTGTACAAGCGGAGCGCCTGCTCGACCGCGTCCAGCACGAATACAATCGGTGATATGTATTTGTGTATGGGAGGGTACTATGAGAGAGTAGTCTTTTACAAAGGCTGAAAGCTCTCAGCACCAATCGATACCCCAAATTAGGCGACACTGCCTGTGGCATCATGGATAACAATGTCGCATATTTTACAAGTAACGACCTATATGGTCCAGGCTGGTAATTGGAACCTAAGCTAAACCTATTGCATCTCAGCTGGGAATTAAATCCTAGACCTCATTGATGTGTATCCGGCAGTTCGCTGACCTTGCCACCGCGGTAAAAAGCTTTCATAAAATTTGTTTTGAGCAGGTCGCTAAAACTCGAAGAGATAAAGACAAACAATAGCTCAAAGAGCTTTAAGGGACCATTTTCTCAGGTTTTGTCAAAAATTCTTGTGATCAATGCCGCTTAGAATTTTCGGAAACACGAGTTCGTAATGGCGGCTTCATGTTCCTAACTAGTCTGCGAGGTTCTTATTAATCATGAGCCATTTGTGTTATCTATTTCATGTTTCTAAATAAGTTAATCCATACCTACGATTCTTTAGATATAAAAGAGTTTCAGTGTAGCGGTTAAAAAATAAAATTATTATTGCTTCTCTTTATAGGTTCGGTCGTCTTCTACTTGCGTGCACGTAATCTTAAAGTGCATATTTAGTATTTTTCATTCCTGGAAGATCGGACTCGAAAATCTATGCAATGTTAACAGAAGGGAAGGCTTCAAGTGGACATTGTGTGCTCAGTCATTCTTGTAGTCGGGACTGAACGCAAGTACTCATGACCTGTATGAAGATTTTTTTGTTTAAGTAAATGGCTCTCGAAGACACTAGTTATAACAACATATACAATTCTACTTCTTAAACGTTATTCCTATTTTTTCCATTAAGCCCTTGTTAAATATTTAGTTTTATTTATACCCTTAGGCTATTACATTCTGCTTAGGGTGTTATTCGCGTTTGCTGGTATCGGTATATATCATTGCACCACTTATCCCATTATCCCAAGCAAGAGTTTTGTGTAGATACTAGTTAAAACTAGGCTGGTCTAGTCTCATATTGCTGCTAAATGCGAGCGATTCACAGATTTTCATAGATACATTCCTTAGTAGGTTTAAAAGTACCCCCAGGGACCAATTGCAAAGATCTAAGCTTGAGAGGCTGCTGATCTTAGCAGTAACTATAATAGAGACAAATGTTTGCCCAAAAATTTACTAGAAAGATTAACCAACTCTGAAAACAAATTGATGAAAACAAGAACGCTCGTATCACAGCGTCAGCTAGTAGCATCGGCGTGCTCACTTTTTTTCTTATTCACGGGATTATCTTGCTAGCCTCAGCCAGGCTGTTATTTGCAATAGTGATGCAATAGAGCCTTTTTTGTGGTGTTTGTAGTACCGAAGCTTTGTTGCAGCTGGTGCTTTTACTCATCTAATCTCACCTTACCACTCTAAGTGAATAACGAGCAGTAGACAGTAAAATTATTATTTTAAATGTACCTATGGGCGTATACAAGTAAATACTATTTGAACATATACATTAACTACTTTTGGCTCAGGGTATACACTGCAGTTACGAGTGTCTCATGTTGTCTAGAGACCCAGGTTCGTACCCAAGCATAGACAAACTTCGTCTCGTGCTGGAATTAGCTGTTTGTCTGATAGAACTATGCCTGCCGACGACACTGGGCGTAAAACTCGAAATATAAAGGATATTGTCTAGAGAGCACTCGTTATCAGGGTCAAAAAATGTTTATATTCGAAACCTCTGAACCGACCCAAAATAGAACACGCTTATAAAAACGTGCTTTTATTCCAAGCACACGAGTTCATATCGCTTGAAACAAACCTTCTTAGCAAACGGGACAACAATATTTGGTCGAAGCAGTAAAGTGTGACAACAAATCGCCATAATCGGAATTACCTAACTGTAAGCACCTTATGTCGTTTTGGTAAGACTAAAAGTCATCTGTGCAGGCATGTGTGTGTGTATCTGAGAGAGAGAGAGAGAGAGAGAGAGAGAGAGAGAGAGAGGGGGGGGGAAGCGGGAGCGAAAGTTTGCGCCAAATACGTCGTGAAGTAACAAAACTATTAGAGAGTTCAACTTATCTCAAGTTTAGACGAAATACAGCAAGAAGCACATATGCATAACGATGTTTTTTGCAAGACTTGTTACCTAAGATTAACCGCCAGTGTTCTCTGATACCGACAAGATAAGGTAGACAATTGAGAAAACACGCCTCGAACATTTATCGTTCGATATCATTGGCCCACTAGCCTAATGAAGCAATTTACGGGACGATGTTTTTGGCGTGGTGCCATATTCAAGGTCAAGGATCAAACGCCTTTTTCACAGAAGCGACTGACGGGTGACCCAGACATCCCTTTTGGGTAGGTTGTAGCCTCGAGAGGCTTCTAGCTGCGTCGTATGCTTGTTACTTCTTCCAGTCATGATCACGAGGGAAGAAGATCAGGGGCGAGTGACGATTGATTGTGAACGAGTCTTTTCTTTAGAGAAAGGCGCACAATCGAAAGTGCTTATATCTTATTTCTTTTCGAACTAATGCCTATGCTGGCTAATCTGCTAGTTGTTGTTTTTACGTTGTTATAAGCACACATCCTTCACGGACACTAGATAATAGGATATTAAGGAAGGAAGCATTTTCTATCAGCTTTAAAAACAGGCTCTCTTTGTAGCTATCCATCCGCCGGGTGGGCACATCATTGTATGGCAAAAACTGAAAAAGGGCACCTAATTCGCTGTTCAACGATTGTCTTCAATATACGTCCTGCCTCATACTGTCCCTAAGCCCGTTTGACAAAAGAAATTATTACAGCATATATTGACGTCCATTTTCTGTATCCAAATGGCCTCTTTGTATTTTAAATGTTGTCCATCGACCTTATTTGATATATATATGTGTGTGTGTACAATATGTTGTATTATTATGTATCACACCATTATGAAACTTCGATAGTCATTTTATTCGATACGTGGATATACCTGAATAAGCTGCCGCGTATTTAGCCCCAGGCTAGCTGTTTACCACAGCTATAAGAAATATGCCATTCGCTTCCTGTTATACAGTGGGTCTTCGAAAGTCGAAAAATTGCTTCTTTCACCTCAGCGTTGCTATTTGTGTCACATCCTCTTTGTACTTCAACGTAATCCGGTCGTTGGATATCTCCATGTGTCAGAGCCGCTAGTTGACACGTGGTCGGTCAAATAACCCCTACTACTGTATCCTTTTTCGGTTCGAAGTTTTCACATAGCTCAATGCAAACGACTGTCATGCAAAAACGAGGCGTCTCTGCATGAATCAGTAGATATATACACAAGCGGAATAGATGCTTCGTTCAATGAAGGTCTGTTGCATAATCTTTTTGTTTTTCTCGCATCTTTTGCCGATCACTATTATTACTCTTGTGTGTCCTTCAATTCGTTCGAAACCTTTTGAGGAGGATCAGACATGGAGCTGTCGGGACTGAATAGCCTTAATTATCATCATCATTGTTTGAACAGGATGCTGGCCTGTTGAATATACGTAGACTACGAGCATGATATTCTCTGTAATAATATCCAGTTTGTTCCATTCGCCAGAAGACAGTGTGATGCAGTAGTGCTTTACCGCACAGGGCGCGGAGTAAACAAGTACTCTACTATAACATGCTCTTAATTATCTCAGAAAGGTTTTACCGCGAAATTTTTTTGTAGAGCTAGTAATGTAACGAGCGTAAAGGTACGTGCATAATGCAGCTGGTTGACGCCTTATCTGTTTTCACAAAAAGCGCGGGAAAATTTAAATGTTGAATTGAGAAAACAACCGAAAGTCTCTGCTGCTATTAGTATGAACACTAAATATTGTAACTAATTGTTACGATAGCTGTGTTACTCTGTCATCAGCTCTACTTAGTTACTCGTAATGTGATGCTTACACTAGTTGAACCATTTGGCACTGAACTCAGTGCAAGCATTTGACTTACGCACCGCAAGACCATCAAAGCAGATGCAAGGGGTATCGCGTTACCATCCAAGTATAACATGTAGCAAACTAATTAATTAAGCGCGAGTATTTACCACTGCAGAACGTATACGAACGAACCCCGACAGGTGACCATTGTATTTAATAGGTGATGTCTTCGGGAACCGTATAATGCCTACACCAACTATAGACACATACGTCACGCACCGGTACACGCTAAATATTTCTGTGCGTGTTGCGCCTTACGTCTGGCATTTATTTTGCTGTTCTAATTTATTTCTTCATGGAAAAACAACGCGGCCGCATGATGTCGCAGGAACGTACCGACTATCTATCTGCGATAGCTAGAATATTTCTTGTAGCACGAGGCAATAAGCAAATCTCTATGCATTAGCGTGAAAACTGCTAAGATTAAATACGCAATAATAACCAGATTTATTATTTAACGGACCCCACTGCTTTGCACACATGACAATATACAGTTAATTTAGTCTCAAAAATCTGAGATAACAAAAGCAATCGACTATTAAAAACTAGGTTAATAATAATAATACGACGAATTTACAGAATGTGAAGATTATAGCTAACGAAAATAATTTTCTACTTTTCTAGGTCTGTCGACGTTCCTGCTTTTTACCATCGGTTATATTTTAGCGGTGGCGAAAGCGAGGTTCGGGCACATTTGCATGAAGTGACAGTGCTTGAAAATGCTCTGCAGTTTCGAGGCACGGTGTCGCGACGTTTATCCGATGGTAATCAACTTCTCAGCCTATTCTATCTCGACGGCAAGCTAGAATCATGCAGGGTGGAATCTGATCCAGTGGAAGTAGCCGAGTTCTATCGGGCCATAATGGACGATTTCAACTGTGCCGAACATAAAACGGCTCGCCAGGTGTTCGATGGGCTTGAGAAAGTAGACCAGGCAACACAGATAATGACGTCTTCATCAGTGTTCGAGGACGATGATCTCTTAAACTTAGATAAAAGATATTTAAACAGCCACGAGAGGAAAAGCCAAAGTTCAAATCTGAAGTATACAGTAAAGGATATTCCAGACACACCGAAAAACGTAGAGAGGAGGACAGAGATACTATTTAGTGTAGAAAACTCCAATGCAGAAGATTCATCCCGCGGTATCGAGGATTCGCCGTTGTACGGCTCGGAGGAACCGCTGTGGTGTTCGATTGAAGACCGTCTAGAGCGCCAAATTTGGAATGAGACGTTTATGCTTCTAGATCAGGCGGCACAAAAAAAGCAACTCATGAAAGAAGTCAACGAAGTGCTCCACTTCAAGGTAAATGAATGTTAGAGAAATTTCATGAAGGAAACAAAATTCGTGCTGAATGTTCTGTCTTAGCTTTCTTATGTTTATAACAGACTTTATTCCATATGATTATTTATATAAAGGTACTCTTTTATCTACAGAATATATGAGATTATTGAATTTTTTTCTTGCAGAGTTCTTTCTCTAAGTAGCTTACCTTGCAACTTACATTAAAATGACGTATCTCATGCAACCGTGTACACAAGCTAGTAATGCGTTTTAGCACTTTTCCCTATGAAATTGTAAGTAATTACAATCTGGTATACGCCAACAACAGACCATCACATTTATCGATTAAACTTATCATATTCCAGTCGCATAGAAAAGCTTGTTGGAGCCTGCAGCGCCGAATAAGAAGAACTGCAGCCGCCCAAAACAAACCTCAACAACTCAGTGAACTTCATGGAATGAAAGGATTGCAATCTGACGATGACGAGGTCATTAACGCGGAAGAAAGTCTGCTGGATGTCCAGCAAGGAAACAACGGAAACGTGCTTCACAAACGTCGAAAACGCGTGCGTCGGTAAGGACTTCTATTTCCCTCTTGTCAAAATGTGTTCAACACGACAGATAATAAACGTCTAGTACAACTTGATCCGCGGCCCTTAAAGCCTTATTTGTAAGGTATGTATCATGTATGCATCATACGTTAACCGAACATCTGAGGTCATTACATCTGGACACCCCAAGGCGTCCAGTGGTCCATGTTTGAAGAATCTAAGCCGTACTGCTTTTGTATCGGAGCTTCGGTATAAAAAGAAAGCATATCTGAATATGAGAAAACCGTAAGACGTTTTATCTAATGTTTTTGCAATGAAAACTTGTGTTTAAAAATCTGGTGTCCAATCGTTGTGTTTTTCCGAAAAAAAATCCTATTCATTGTGGGAACAATTTGGTTTTTCGAAAATTCTGATTATGTCAACAATACTTTGTTCTTTTATCAACAAAATTCAGCTTGCTTTATGACAGCAGGGGAATAGATCGGAAGCATTTTGCATACGCTTAATTAGTGAGGTATCGCATTTAGCTTTTATTTGTGTCTTCTCCCAATCGAAACCTTCTGAGCAAAATCGAACACAGTATACTACTATGTATAATGAATTAACCCAAAATGTAATGCGAACATATGGGTTGCTTTCGCTTTGTAGTTCGCTATTTTCGTCGATAATGCCAGGTACTAAATGGTGCGGTTCCGGTAATCGTGCAGCTGCTCCGAACGAATTGGGCGCAAGTGCCCGCACCGATCATTGTTGTCGCCAACACGACCAATGCCCTTACACGCTCGTGGCATTCGAGAGGCGCTGGGGTCTTCGAAACAAAAGTCTCTTTACCATGTCACACTGCAAATGCGATGAAAGGTAGGTATTGACCACAATATATTTCGTTGTCCACCTCCACGTACGCTACTTGAATGTTTTCGAATTAACGTTCTATTACACATACTTTGCCGCATCTGACTACCATACGTGATTGATCGTAGACAAATAATAGATTTCTAATGAACACAAACGTAGAAGACCTAGACATTTTACAAGTGTGTTTTTCGTTTAACGAAAATATTCCTTCTATGAATGTTGAATATTTGACTTTAAAGGCCTTTCAGCTATATATTGTCGATGAAATAGTGTTTTTGCTCAACATTTATTACTTCATGTCGAAATGAAACACACTACATAGTACAGTATGTTTCTTGGAGTATTTTTATAGTTTGTTGCCAGCTCTTTTTTTTCTAATAAAAGCAAGTCAAAGCACTGACCATTGTCAGATCTTTATACTTGTATAGACATATCTTCAGGAGCTAAATCGTTACTAGTATTTGTGTATGTGCGGCGTGCACACGGCTGGATATATGTACACATTTTGCAATTTCCATTTGTAGGCGTTGTCTATCTCTACTTTAATGTCTGTCGGCTTGATATTAAGCTCTGATTTCTATGGGAGAACTTGACAAGCATTAGTAACTTGTATCAGTGACAAAGGATACTAATTTTACAAGCAAATCGTATGGGTCAAAATATTCCAACTGGTCAGCTGTTTGCGTTCAGAAACCAAGATAACAAACAAGCACAAAACCTATTACAGACCCTTAGCAGTAATTGCCATCAATGTTGTCATTTCAATGGCAAGGCGATGCATCGCCCGTAGTGCATGCAGTCAACTCTTGTTGAAATCGACCAGAGTCGTCGCTGTAAAGGAGGTCCAGTCAATAATGTCGGTTTACACAGTTATGTTACGGGCGTAAAGTCACACACATGTATAGAAAGATGGCAGACAAGATACACGGATGAATAAAACTTGTTTAATATTCGTTCCTTTAAGTTGCGGTGCGTGACCCGTTCATAGCGCTAAAGCTGTTGTGCCTAAGTAATCGTCTCTGATGCTCATGAAATCGCGTAAACACTGCTTGCTTCTCAAGTAGCTTATACAATGAATGAATCCTAGCTTATATAGGGTGCATGAAAAACGTCTCTGTACACCAACTGATAGTGTCTAAACGGTACCTAACCGCAGTTACACCGTAGCCAATAAGCAAAACGCGAGAAATAACTCACGGTATTAAAGAACAATGCACGAGCACTGAATCACGAAAAACAATCCCTAACACGATACGCAATTTTTTTCTGCTTGATTATTTAAAAGGTTACTGAGTGCCCGTATCTAGATGTATACGCATAAGTATTGCCTTTGTAGAGTGCTTCAAGCTTCGTGTTCTTTTCGGTGATCTTTTCTGCACCACGACCTTCTTATGTTCTGTGCCTCGTTGTACCAGTATAATCCGACAGCGTTGCTTATTTGTGTCGGAGTAGCTGAGTGAAATAGCCACAAAGTGGTAATATCAGCCGCAAAAATTGGGGGTGAAGTTAAGCGGCATGTCGGGAAGGAGAACGAAAGTGTCACTGGAGGCCAAAAGCGTTGTGCATTGACATCGGTTCCCTATTCAAAGCCAAGACTGAGTGCTCTGCAGTCACGTGTCATGGCCAGTCACACACTTTGACTTTCTTATATATAACCTATATGTAATAGATTATAACCATGTGGAGTGTCTGAGAAGCTGCTGTCTCAGCAATGACCGATGCTCACTTTTCGAGGGTGAAGTAGACTTATGATAGGGGGCGACAATAGAGGATTGTCACAGAGCTCGTAAAGTGGAACAGACATTGGGTTATTATGAATCCGATTCCGGTAATCCAACTTGGAGAGAGTTCCCCGAGGCCTCAGGCATTGCAGGAACTGTATGCAATAACAAATACAAGACAATTTCTCGCACTCTAGATGATCAAGGAGATAACTCTAGTATTATCCTCGCCTCACCAGCAAACGACATACATCTAGTCCAGTACACGATGGTAGCAGATAGTAGATTTCAACAATACACACTACAAATGGCGAAGATTGACTATTGACACAAAGATAACTGAAATGTGAAAAGATGGATTTTCATTCACGGAAGTCGCGGGGTGCGTCAAATACATTGTGATGTGTATCGTGGCTGAAAAGCCACAAATATAATATATATATATATATATATATATATATAGAGAGAGAGAGAGAGAGAGAGAGAGGGTCGGCGGAAAGGTTCATATGTATGAAATGAGTTTCTTCAGAAACACTCATTTCTTGTAACTAAAAGTAGATATCATATGATGAAATCACAGGCATTGTTGATGGCATGAAGACATTGTTGCTGATTGTAATGTTTACATTATTAAAACATCGAAACAGCTTTAGCTTTCGAATTTAAGCTATATTTTCTCTATCGATGTACTATCCCTGTTTGAACCTTGCGCATTTTTGCATTATATTTAAAGGTAGCTGAAATTCAGAATGAAAGGTCGAAGGTAATCACATAAACCCGTGCCTAAAACAGCTAAGTGATAATTCCGCGGGTGGACGTGAGAGTTGATTTATGTATAATTAATGTAATGGATCTATTATTTATTCGCTGGGAAAACAACCACGTAATTATAAGTACGATTCTGTATTAACCACTTTATCGTAAAACCCAGCAAACGGTGGCAAAGCATTACATAAATACTGGGATGGTAACTTACCTTGGAAATCTTCTACAAAAATTATTGTTACAAACTTCGTTGGCAACAACAGAACGTCGGGTGTTTCGAATATGTCTACTCAGGCCATATTCAACACAAGCGAATGCGGCACATGCTGGTGTCCGAGCATGAGCGAGGCATTGCCACACTGTAAATCAGTAGACAACGCGTCCTTTCTTCACGCCATAGAGAGTCGCTGACAAGCTGCTTCTTGCTGGATGCCTATCTTGTATCCGTGATGCATTAACCAAGTTTGTCTCGCCCACCTTGACAAAGATCTTTATGCAGGTCGCGTGATTTATGCTAACTCCACGTGGATCTCAGCTTTTGACTGTATCAGGGCTCAAACGTAACCCCGACCGTGATCCCTCTTTCCCCCACAGTTAGCCAGTCACGACAACCGTCATGCAATGTTAACTATAGTTAGCGATTGTCATTACATCTGCATATAGGCCTGCTGCACTTGCTTCGGCCATTAGCTGCAACACGGCAAAGACAGACCATTCAGTTAAGACTACTTTTGCGGGTTAATGTCATGTACGACGTTATACGGCCCTAATATTCTCGTGTATAACAAAGACGAACATGCCCTTAAAGTCCTTAACAGTTCCTCATGTCTACTCGTCCCAAACCTCACTGTGGTAAGAAAACGGGGAAAGCAGAAAAGCAGGCTCCTATGCCATCTTGCTAACAGTTTTATGTCCAGCTAGGGTCATCGTTCTCAGATAGATGTGGACATGGTCTAATCGTAGCCTGAACAAACTATCGAGCTTGGAGTCAAGAATGGCCGAGAATTACGCAAGTTTACCGCATAGTGAGACTATATTATGTCCAAAAATAATCCAAAACTGATTGAAGAAGTCAACATTGCTTCTTAGAAATCTGCTTTAGTGAAGAGTCTATCTTCCTTGTACAAAACATGACGCCCAAGCTTGTTAGTAACTCAACAGAGTTTCATTCAGCCTTTTTGGGAGAGTAGTTTACTGCGTACTTATTCAACTCTGAAATAACTGAATCGCGTATACAGGTAGGCGTTAGGCTCTAAAATGTTGCCTGAAGACTGCTAGATGCCAGTTACGAAGAATTCCTAATGTTAGTTCCTTTCGCAGCGGGATTTTTATGACTCTCCCGCGTCAGACTACAAACGCACGGTAGTTTAATCTTGCCTACAAAGCTCGTGCTGCTCTTTTCTCTATTTGTTTCTGCGTCTCTATGCTCCTCTAGCTTGAAGGTAGTGGAGGCCGGCATCACGCGACACGTCGGCCATGCCCCGTCCAAACAGCGCAAGTCTGTAGATGACATCATCTATAATAAACGCCAAGCAGCTGTTATCGTATACTGCGCTTTCTCACACTGTTTCTTGGCCTCGGTCGATCGAAGCAAAATATCCATTATTATTATCATTATCACTATAGTGTTAATATCCCACGAATAGTCGAGGTAATGGTAATAACTTTGATTGTAATAGTAATAATGATAATCGCTATAAGTTATAGCTAAGCGGCCAACGATAATAAAGGGGAGGACTAGCTTATTACTCTTTAGGTAGGCAAGAAACCGATGCTTGGCGTTGATTCGTTCCGATTCGATCCGGTCGAAGACTCTAACTAGAGGAAGCTGAGTCGATAGATAGAATCCTAGAACCGGCTCGTTGCTGAAAAATAACTATTCTCTTCCTGGCGTTCCGCTTATGCTGCTTTTCTACTTCGCTATATTTGTTTGAGTCTATAGAACTAAGAAGCTTGGATAAGCGGGAGCCAAACTAGAGAATTTTTTCTTCAATAGAAAAACAGCAGCTACCACTGGATGGTAAACCTCCTTCGCGTGGAGTTGACATTTAGTTGTAGTTTGCAGAGCCTGACTCCATATTTATGTTATGCTCAGACTTATCGGCTTGCTTGCTGCGGGATAGGCCAGTATATCCAGTACATCTCGACTGGCCTGCAAAGTCACTACAGGGATACGACTATCTTCGCTGGTCTCAGCACAGGTTTGAGTTGGGGGTGTAAAGGGGAATAGAGAAGTCGACTGTGAGTGTCGCCACAGCAGTCGAACAGGTCAAGCAATACTACATTGTGTGGGGAGAACAATAAACAACACCAAAACCAAAAGCACGGGTGGGGCAAAAGACGCTAGAAGGGAAGACACCGTTTGCTCCAACGAAACAGATATTGCTCCAAGAAGATTCGAGGACGGATGTCAGTAGGAGAAAACTGCTGGTGTTTTACTACTGCTGCTTCAGTGTGCTGGCGCAAGTAAACGGGGTGCATATTGTCAACAAAGACAGCAAACGTGGTCGAAAATAAGGGTATGGGTGAATACTACGCTTTGAAGAATCATGTTAAAGGGAAAAAATAAAAAAAATTGTCTACCGGTCGATTCGAAAAACGGACAGTATAGGATAGCAAAAATGGTACTCATGCAGAAAGTATAAGCTCTTCTGAAGTTTTCTAGAGATCAAGCTTTCTGACATGTTAAACGTTGATTTTAGAACCTGCTTCCTTTACGACGAAGTTTACTCACAATAAGTCATACCAGAGCAGGTTCGTTAGGATATGGCCGAGAAATCAAAAACATGTAGCGGAGCTCTCATTAGCCGAGTGTCAGAGTAAAGGAACTGAGACCTTGCAAAAAATAATCTATCCTGTTGTCCAGAGCTATCGTCGTGATCCTTTCTTTCCGGCCCATTTGGCTTTAACCGAGATGCAGTAAACTTTGATGATACGATTTAACTAAGAAACGGAAACTCCGAATTCGATCCTGGGATATGTTTATTTTGGAGACATCATCTTGAGATGCTGATAAATGAAATGTATCATCCGAGGAGAACATCAACGGGCATAGTCACCTTTAATAAAGTGCGCACGTTCTGCCGAAGATTTCGATGGAATACTTTGTGCAACCGTCATCCATCGTGAACAGGATACCTTTCTTGGATCAAGTTGAAGCAGCATCTACCAACTTGGTTATACCTGTAACTGATACGGAAATCGTGTACTGTAGAGCACGAATGCTGGATAATTGGAAAAGGCCCTGCATAGAACAGTGAGAGAACACTACGATCTTTTTTGGAGAAGGGGATTTTCGATTGTCGAAAACCGAAGAACGGAGGACGTTTTGATGGAAAAGAAGACAGTGTTGACGATAGAAGGCAATCACATCTTGCAGATTGGTTGTCTCGGTATCATGTCGAGGGCGGAATGCATTGACTAGAAGCTTCATCGGTTCTACGGAATCTTCTGCTTCCACCGCATAATGGCACCTTGAGAGGCTTTTGGGGTAGCACTTGCATTGCGCTTTGCCGTCCGCTAAACGATTCCAAATTTTTGTCGAAGGTTAACGTGGAAAAGCACAATGAAAGAAAAATGATTTATTGAATAAAAATATAACGCTATTTAGAAAATGCTAACAGAAATACCGGTGATTATTGCATTACTTGACCTTGGCGCAATCATTTAAAACTAAATGTCACATTTAGTTTACGTCCGACACCACCATTAAACCTTCCATTAACAGAAATAGAGAAACTACTGCTTTCGACCTGAACAACAATTGTGTGAAGGAAAGTTTCTGCTTAACATATTATTGCCATTTCAATATTGGTGTGTGTCATAATAAATAAAAAAATCTGTGTCACAATAAAAAAAAGCTTTGTGTTGTCTTTGTCGCTAGACACTGGGAGTACAGCGTCGTTACAAAACTGTAATAAAAAAAAATAGAAGCAATTTTATGTCAGTTAATTTATCATATATATATATATATATATGATAT